>NC_051863.1:115444787-115662287 GCF_015732765.1 Culex quinquefasciatus | reverse complement strand
TATTTTTGTTTTTATTCACTACACAGAAAAAAATGGTGAAATTCATCAGGAAATGGTGACAGGTTTTGTGTCGAAAAAAAAATGTGTTATATTACATCAGAAAATGATAAATTTATTTTAATCAGTTTATGGTGAATATTCATTAAGTTCACATTTTTAAGGTAATATTTCTCAAAAAAGAGGGAATATTCAACCTTCCAAATTTTCAACATTCTAAAATTCTACTTTTTTGCTGTGTATGTAACCTTAAAATATCATTAGGGTATTTGAATGAAAATGAAAAATCACTTAAGTGGCTTTTTTTTCAAATCAACAAATTTTATTTACCGATTTGGCGTTCTTTTCATTTTTTTCTTTTTCATTGACCGGTTGGTAACATTAGGTTCTTTTCAAGCAATTATACGAAAACCAGGGAAAATTTGGCCAAAGAATCTAGAAAGATCGAAACTTGAGAAAAAATTATCAAATCTCCATGTATTCCATTTCAAAAATGTGCGCTTAACTTGGTAATCATGTTTTTTAAAGTTACTGTTTCTAATATTTTTCAATTTCTTTAGATATGATATGTTTTCTTGAAAACGGTCTAAGAGAAAGTTCAATTAAGTATGATTTTCACGCTTAACCTCATAGAATATGGCGAAGAAATGTGTTTGTGTCTTTACTTTAACCCTTCCAGGCCTGAATATTAAACAACTATACAGTGCTGGAAAAATGGTTTGTACCAACATACAAAAATTTTAGAATAGTTTGGGAGTTTTGATTTGGTCTTATATGACCCATAAGGCCTCAAAAGGTTAATCAAGTTTACTAATTTGTTAAATTAGGTAGTAATTGTGAATCCTGCATTTAAAAATTGTAAACTCTAGTACCCACATATATTTTTAATACACTAAATCCCCCATATGCGCTCTTTTTGGGGGGGCGCACACCGGGGGAGAGCGCAATTCGGGGGAGCGTTATTTCGGGGTTTGAGCGCAAACGGGGGGAGCGTTATTTCGGGGTTTTGGCGTAAAATGGGGTTTTCTTTTTTAATGTACATTATTTACAAATAAATGAAACATTTGTATAAGGGGTCATCCACAAAACAAGGGTAAGGGACCATCCACAATTCTAGGTATACAAGAACTCCCGGAAGTCATGCCCTATATATCTACTTGATCATCGAGGGTCTATATGGTTGAACTAACCATCGGTATAGCTTCAGGTAGCTGCAGTGAACCACGATAGATACTCTTCGCTATGTTGGATTGTTATGGGTCCTCCAGGAACTCTCGGAAGTTATGACCTGATGATCTACCTGATCAACGGGGTCTATATGGGTGACTTAACCATCGGTATAGCTTCCGGTAGCTTCAGTGAACCACGATGGATATTCTGGATAACGTTAGACTGTTATGGGTCCTCCAAGAACTCCCGGGAGTTATGACCTGATGATCTACCTGATCAACGGGGGTCTATATGAGTGTATTAACCATCGGTATAGCTTCAGGTAGCTTCAGTGAACCACGATAGATACTCTTCGCCATGTTGGATTGTTATGGGTCCTCCAGGAACTTCATGAAGTTATGACCTGATGATCTACCTGATCAACGGGGGTCTATATGGGTGAATTAACCATCGGTATAGCTTCCGGTAGCTTCAGTGAATCACGATGGATATTCTGGGTTACGTTGGATTGTTATGGCTCCTCCAGGAACTCCTGGGAGTTATTACCTGATAATCTACCTGATCAACGGGGGTCTATATGTATATATTACCCATCGGTATAGCTTCAGGTAGCTTCAGTGAACCACGATGGATATCCTTCGTCATGTTGGATTGTTATGGGTCCTCTAGGAACTCCATGGAGTTATGACCTGATGATCTACCTGATCAACGGGGGTCTATATTGGTATATTACCCATCGGTATAGTTTCAGGTAGCTTCAGTGAACCACCATGGATATCCTTCGCCATGTTGGATTGTTATGGGTCCTCCAAGAACTCCCGGGAGTTATGACCTGATGATCTACCTGATCAACGGGTTTCTATATGGGTATATTAACCATCGGTATAGCTTCCGGTAGCTTCAGTGAACCACGATGGATATTCTGGGTTACGTTGGATTGTTATGGGTCCTCCAGGAACTCCCGGGAGTTATGACCTGATGATCTACCTGATCAACGGGGGTCTATATTGGTATATTACCCATCGGTATAGCTTCAGGTAGCTTCAGTGAACCACCATGGATATCCTTCGCCATGTTGGGTTGTTATGGGTCCTCCAGGAACTCCCGGGAGCTATGACCTGATGATCTACCTGAACAACGGGTTTCTATATTGGTATATCAACCATCGGTATAGCTTCCGGTAGCTTCAGTGAACCACGATGGATATTCTGGGTTTCGTTGGATTGTTATGGGCCCTCCAGGAACTCCCGGGAGTTATGACCTGATGATCTACCTGATCAACGGGGTCTATACGGGTGTATAAATCATCGGTATAGCTTCAGTTAGCTTCACTGAACCACGATGGATGCTCTGGAGTTCGTTGGATTGTTGGACCCATATAGACCAACCCTCGTTGATTAGGTAGATCATCAGGTCATAACTCCCGGGAGTTGCTGGAGGGCCCATAACAATCCAACGTACCCAAGAGTATCCATCGTGGTTTATTGAAGCTACCTGAAGCTATACCGATGGTTAATACACTCATATAGACCCCCGTTGATCAGGTAGATCATCAGGTCATAATTCCCGGGAGTTCCTGGAGGACCCATAATAATCCAACATGGCGAAGGGTATCCATCGTGATCCACTGAAGCTACCTGAAGCTATACCGATGGTTAATATACCCATATAGACCCCCGTTGATCAGGTAGATCATCAGGTCATAACTCCCTGGAGTTCCTGGAGGATCGATAACAATCCAACGTACCCAAAAGTATCCATCGTGGTTTATTGAAGCTACCTGAAGCTATACCGATGGTTAATACACCAATATAGACCCCCGTTGATCAGGTAGATCATCAGGTCATAACTTCATGGAGTTCCTGGAGGACCCTTAACAATCCAACGTACCCCAGAGTATCCATCGTGGTTTACTGAAACTACCTGAAGCTATACCGATGGTTAATAGACCCATATAGACCCTCGATGATCAGGTAGATATCTAGGGCATGACTTCCGGAAGTTCTTGGATACCCAGATTTGTGGATGGCCCCTTATCCGTGTTTTGTGGATGACCCCTTATACAAATGTTTCATTTATATGTAAATAAAGTACATTAAAAAAGAAAACCCCATTTTACGCCAAAACCCCGAAATAACGCTCCCCCGATTTGCGCCAATTAGAGCGTTATTTGGGGGGAGCGTTATTTCGGGGTTTGAGCGCAATTCGGTGGGCGCAAAACGGGGGAGGCGCAATCGGGGGGAGCGTATTTAGGGGATTTAGTGTACAGTAAAAACAGTAACAGTTAAAATATTAGATGATAAAATCCAATAAAATGATATTCTAATACACTTTTTCCCAAAAAAAAAAAAAACAATTCGTCGAGATCGCACTGATTTAGCTAAATATGACCCACTTCTTCTTGATTTTAAATATTACTTATACAACTCAAAACAGGAGCTCTCAGCTTCAACCTCAACTTCCTCGCAATTTTGCATTTTTTTGGACATCAAATCGATGTATACTGGAAGATTTTTGGATTTGTTTTATTTTGAACAATCAATTTAAAACATAAAAAATACATTTCCAGCATAATATTAGATTGTTTATTTGTTGATATGTTTACTTTTCACTTAAAAGAAGTCACGGCGTATTTTCTGGGCAACCTTAAGGAGAAAAAATAGTCATCGTTACTTTCAAAAGTGTCTTATAGGAAATTTTCTCAGCTTTCCAATGCTTCTAAGAGCGAAATGTTTCATCGGGAAATTTCTGAGATATCTCAATTTTAATTAGTTTGTTTTAAAATCCCTAATCATTCATTGGAAACTTTTAAATAACAGTCCAGGAAACTTGTTAAAAAACGGAATCGACGTAACACCTTATAATGTGGCCCTCTTAAACCTTGCGGTTTCGTCAACGGATCCACAGGCGTGTATCGTTCTTTTTGCGACAAGACTCCGCCTCCCGGGTCTCCTAAGTGTGAAGGTATGGGCACGGGGAGAGGGCACCGAATACCTATATTTACACTTAGAAACTTGTTAAATAATGTGTTTCATGTGTCATTTACTCATCAAAATGTGCAAAGAAAAGACAATAAATAACTTTGTAGAAGGTTGTAAACCGCTAAACATTTTGAAAATGAAGTTTTAACCGATTTTTTTAATATATGAAATTTATTCAGAAATTAAAATCATAAAACCGCATTAAAATATCATTTTCACAAGAACAAAAAGATTATTATATAATTGTTGTGTACAAATAACACCGGTTTGCTCTGATTCAGCTTGGAATTAGCTGATACAACCGAAATTTCTACAGGTTTGAGATTGATAGGGTATTACAAGATTTTTATGAATAAATATCATATTTCCTTAATCAAACATTAACCAGTTGCATAGATACAAAAGATGTTTAATACTCGAAATTTAACTGCAAACTACTGTTGCAGGCTTTAGGAGAAATACTTTGCATTAGTATGAAATGATTGTTTTATTTTATTTTTTGTATCAAATGATCAAGGAATTAACAATATTTTAGAAGTTTTTAAGACTCTCATCTTAAATCTCATCTCTAAAAAAAATATTTCTTGTTTTTTGTTCAAATAGTTTTGAAAAAGATTTTGTTTGATTTTTTTTGTTAAAATAATATTAAAAAAAAAGTTTGTGACAGTTTTTTCAGCATTCTGAATCGGAAGACTCTAGTTTTATTGCTACTTTTAAGTGCATTTTCAACAGAAAATATTTTATAATATTTTATCTTTATTTAATACTCATGAAAATATGACTTTTGAAGCTTGCAACAGTAATATGTAGTACATTTTCGATTTTAAATCATGTTTGTATTTATATTCCTGGTTAATTTTTGCTTAAGAAAATATCAAATTTATTCATTAAAATTTAATAATACCATTAACAATCACAAACTGCCAAAGTTTCGGTTGAAAAGGGTAAATCAGAGCAGACACGTGATATTTGCGCACAAAAAAAATAATAATCTAATTATTCTTGCAAAAATTATATTTTTACACTGTTTTATGATTTTAATTTCTGAATAAATATCATATATTCAAAAACTAAGACAAAACATAATTTTCAAAATGTTTAGCGGTTTGCAACCTTCTACAAAGTTGTTTCTTGCCTTATTTTGCACATTTTGATGAGTAAATGATACTTGAAACACATCATTTGAAAAGTTTTCTGAACTGGTTGTACAAAATTTCCAATAAATAATAAAGGAATTTAAACCAAAAAACTTGAAATAGAGATATCTCAGAAATTTCCCGATGAAACATTTCGCTCTTAGAAGCATTGGAAAGCTGAGAAAATTTCCTATAAGACACATTTGAAAGTAGCGATGACTATTTTCTCCTGAAAAGTTTGTTCTAGAAAACACGCCGTGAAGTCTTTAGAGGTTTGAAAAGATTTTCTTTTGTTTAACAAGTTCATTACCGTTTTAAGTTGGCGCATTTTCAATGAATGCTGAAGTAAATGACATATGTTTGGGTTATTTATAACGATTCATCAATGTTCAAATTTGACATTAGTATTATCCCAGAATTCAAGTCTATATAATTTATGTATAGTATAGCAATTCCCCACGAAAACAGCACGATTCGAAATGAAAAAAAAATCCGATCAGGCTCAATTTTTTCTGGGGGTTCCTTGGCCGAAATAATTAAACCCGTATTTTTTTGTTTAGCCTTTAGAGTGACCTACGCCGTGTTAGGGTGATCCGAAAAAATGCCAATTTTCATCGATTTTTGCAAAAAAACACTTTTTTTAAATCATGTCTCCGCGTCATTTCATTTGATTTTAGCTGTGTTAGACGCAAAAGACAGGTGATTAAAATTAAAATTTGGCTATTTGGGAAAAAAGTAAAAAATTTCAAAAATCTAGCTTAACATTTGAAAAGGTCGTATGAAAACTTAAAATGCTGTTTTGAAGGTCTCGGGATCAAAAAGCCTACGTCTGAAAATATGTTTACCTGATTTCTCGGAAAAGTTTACATAACATATCAAAAATTGGTGAAGTTATGTTTTCAATACTTTGAAATAAGATTTTTGAAAATAAAAACTAGGGTTTTCGACGCGCCACGTGCAAAAATTGGAAAATGACGAAAACGGGAAAAATCGACTTTTTTCACTAAAACTGCGATAACTTGAAAATTTCAGCGATGACGTATACATGTTAGGGTACCAAACGTTGCGTATTTCAATTACAAAAATTTTGGTACTTTAACATGTATAGGTCATCGCTGGTTAGGTTAGGTACCTTGCAAAAATCGACGAAAATTGTCATTTTTTGGACCACCCTAACACGGCATAGGTCACCCTAATGGCCAAACAATAAAAATACGGGTCTAATTATTTCGGCCAAGGAACCCCCAGACAAATTTTGAGCCCGACTGGAGAATTTTTTTTTCGAATCATGCTGTTTTCGTGGGGATTATCTGTATATAAAAAATTTCGACGGGGTTGAACGCGAATCAGTTTAATACGGAGCGTCGGATCGAGCTTATTGTTGCGTTGGGTTCGTATAAGTCCAAGGAAGATTATTACGCCAAAAAGTTACAACTTTGGCCACTTTGGAAATCAAATTTTTGATCACAGGAAGCTGAATAAGGAAAATTGCTAAAAACGTCAACAAACGAAAAAAGGCAAAACAAAGTTTGTAGGGTAAGGCTTGCAATACAATATAAAACAACGATTTTTTTTGTTCATGATTCGATTATCCAAAATCCCATGAAAATCTTCGGATAACGATATCTATCGGATACAATATGAAAAGTTCACAATTTACATCAGGTCTAGAAAATCACGTAAGTAAGTTTATGAATTATATACGACTCAAAAACTGTTAGAACGTACTTCAACACTATCGCTTCTTTTTAATTTAGGAAAAATTAATGCGCTCTGATTTGAAATAAGTCAAAGTATTTTTTTCTTGGAATTAAATAGGATGAATAGAATGTTTTGGGATGGAAAAAAAATCCATTGAAAAAATGCTGTTTTCAAACAGATAGATCGAAGTAGCCATGCGCGAGTTTGGACGTGGAATTTGTTCGGTGCCGAAAATTTGACGTTTTTCTGCGGTTTAGATTTATTTTTCATTGGCAAATTCCAAGAAAATTTCTGATGAATTTTTCGGATTTGTTTGTACTGTAAGTGAATCTACATGCTGAAGACAAAAGTGAAGCTCTGCGTGGTTTTTTTGTATGGCGTAACGGAAAGGATTTCGGTTTGGTTCCAGCCATTCCGCAAAACCAGAAGCTGTTCACAACCTGCGGATGCCTGGATTCGATGATTTTCTAGTGAAGCAACAGCATCGTATTCGATGTATATGCGGTTTGTCGTATGCTTTGAAGAACCTTGGTGAGATTTTTCCATGCTTTTTTTTCGATCGATAATTTATATTATATTCTATTTGTCAAATGAAATATTCTTCCTACCCCACCTCATCTTCCATGTAATTAATCCAAATTCCACCCCTCTCCTCCCTCTTCCCCGTCCTAAAAAATAACAATTACTTGCCAAATTGATACTTACACAACCAACCACAACTCCTTCGGAGCGTTTGGTACGGTATCTCCACACATCCTTCCTCCCCTGTTGATTCTGTGAAATGTGATCCGTTCTCAGAATCTGTCTCTGTGGCTAATGCAACGCAGTAGGCCTGGCCGCTTTAAATTTTGCAATACATGGTCAGGGTTACTCGGATGTAATGCAATCATTAATATTGACACGAAAGGACTTGTAATCTAATCATAAGTTCTTGCAGGATGCTTTCTTCGGACTGGCTGCGCTTGTGATCGATTAGATTAGATTAGATTAAAAAAAAACACGGTTTTCAAACATGTAATTGTCAAAGAATAAATATTTTATTTTTGTTATCTAGGTTTATTGCAACCTTAGATCATTTTTATGGTACAAAGTGCCAATTTCCAACGAGTAACATTGGCAAATAATTACCGGCCGCTGCTCCGGTTTCAATCCGGTGCGAAATTGAACTCATCACACCGGTATTTTTACGGGCACAATCGGCACGTCACGCTGCCGAGCGCCTGAGGAAAAAAGCGAAAACAGCAAACCGTGCTCGTCATTCCAAACTCTCACTCTCACTTCGCTCTTTTTTTGCTTTTAACTTTATTTTATTTTTGGACCCGCGGAAATTCGAAGTTCGGCTTGATAACACCGTGAAATGAGATTGAAGATTTCTCCTTATCTCGTGCGTGAGTAGCTGTGTGTGTGCTCAGACACATGATCACTTGATTTTTAGACGTTTCCAGCTGAACAAAATGAGCTATCCAACTAAATTTGTGGCATTTCTTTCTGAGAACAAATAATTCGAAAAAAGTTTTTTTCTAAAGAGTTTTATTTTTGACGATGTCTAGAATTTATGAATCTCTCTATCATTCACCGTATCTCTTTTAAGTGTTTTCTCAGTGAGAGCTCTTTGGAAAAAAATCTTCCATCGCTTGAGTCGATTGAAGTTCTTCCCCTGTCAAGAAAGGTAAACTTTACTTTCAAGTCCCAGTACGCACCGAAAATGACAACAAAAACAAACTATCCGCCAAAAACGACTTCACCATCGGAGAAAAACCAACTTTTATCACCTGATAGAAAGCATGGCCAAAGTTAAGGGGAAACTGCGCCGAAAAGGCACAGCATGATTTACGCGCTCGAAAAAGCACCAAGTGTCAGTCACACGTGCCAACCAGCGTGTGTATGTGTGTAGAGGTGAAATTTTGGGTTGTGCCACAATGGAAAGAAAATTGCTTAAATTGCCGAAAGGTGACTTATCAATGAAAGTGCTGTTGGGGGTAGCAAGCGATAAAATTAACACCATCGCACACAGTGCAGCAAACAGTTTTGGGTTGTTGATTTAGCAGCTCTTATTAGATTTGCTTTTGCATGTGTATGATGATTTGGGCAGGTCAATGAAACGACTACACACGCAATATGATGAACTTGATGAGATCCGGGTGTGAACCGGAGATGATGAAAAAGCGAAACATGAAGATTGAATATCACAGTAGATTGATGATAACAGAAAATCCGGGATTAATGGAGATTAGATCTTTGTTTGAATTTCAAAGCACTTGAATATTTCTTTTGATTGATGGTATTTCTCATTTCAACCACAAAAAATCTTTTCATGGTGATAAAATTAGTTTGCTGCATTACATCATCCAAAGATTTGATAATCTTTTTGCAAGAGCTCGACATGATTGTTCTACCTTGTCGTTTGTCATTTTTTTACGTTTCAAGTAAAGGGAATGAAATGTTTGACCTTGAATATACAGTGTTTTTTTGGCTAATGATCATGTGCATTTGGTTGTTGCAGTAAAACATGTAAACAGTAGACATGCATGCAAGAGCAACATAACGGCCTCTGACCAAAATTACCTCAGGCATGATGTTGCAAGTTAGCATGATTTGATCGGAACTACAATTTACATGAAGAGTGACAACATTTCACTGTGATTTTACGGTATCTCAGGAATGAAGTCAAGTTTTAGGGATCTGTGAAGGTCAAAAGTTGCGGTATTGAAAGCTGCTCAAAATGATGACCTTTACTTTATTTAGTCCAAAACAGACATGCGAATGATATCAAGCAACAAGCAACGACCTTACTCCTGTAAGTCGAATGGTCGGGTGTACTGTGGGGTACAAGCCCATAAAATTTACTTTTGATCAACTGATGATTTGTAAACAATATATTTTAAAACATTCAGAACCAAAAATGCAAATTTGTAATTAAATGAACAGTATATTTTCTAATTTACACTATATAAAACATTTTGGAATTTGTATGAATTTCAAAGTTCATCTTAGATTAAATGGTAATAAATGATTCCTGTTTTTTGTTTTATATATTTGTTATTTATTTATTTATTTATTTCTTTATTTAAAAGTTAACAGCTGATTCAAGCTAAACAATGAGAGTTTCTAACATGTGTTACAAAAAACTGCATCCTACTCACGTAATTAATTACAGAGGATTTGCAGCAATTCTTAAGCACTTACTGTGACATCTGCAAAGGAATAACAAAAACCTGATCGAACTTCAGATAATCAAAGCTTCGGATAATCGAAAATTGATGCATTTAAAATAAAAAAACAATACTAATTGTAAAAATTGCTAAATAAAAAAACTCTAATTAAAGAAAATAAAAAAAATATTTAAAAAGATATTATTGCAATTCCGTTGTGACACTTTTTACTTTCCCTGTCATTCTTGAATGACGAAATAGCCTTAGTACTTTTCTGTATCAAAAATAACAGAATCGAAAAGCAACCATTTTCAAAATAAATGCTGAATACTCGTTGTAAAACTTGATTTTTTCAGCACTCGTCCTATTTATCCAACTCGTTGGATAAATATACGACTCGTGCTGAAAAAATCCTCTTTTCGCAACTTGTTGCATAATCTACTATTATTAAATTCATAAATGTAAAAAATCAGATACCGCAATATTTAAAAATTCCAAAATTTATCATAAATAATCAAAAATGTAAAAATTTAAAGTTCACAATTTTGAAAATTAAAAAAAAAATAAATAAATAAATGCAATCTGAGATTACAGACAATTTAATAGCTTTGTAGCATTTTTCGATGAATTTTAGGCTAGACTAATTTTGAGAAAAAAATATAATTTTGGAGTAGAGTAGTACAGGGCAAAAGTACGCACGGGTCTTTTTGACACTTAATTTTTACCTAAAAAGCTCATATTCGGGGTTTCGATTTGTTTAGGGTAAATTTTATGCGTTTGTAAAAATAAAGTGAAAAAAATAAGTTTATATAAGTTATTTATTATGAAAGGTCACTTTTCGGCCATTTTGATCTTATATTTGGGTAATTCTCCGCCAACTCACACAGCAGTTGCCCCGACCCCTCTTCGATTTACGTGATACTTTTGTCCCTGATCACGAATCCGAGGTCCGTTTTTTTATATCTCGTGACGGAGGGGCGGTACGGCCCCTTCCATTTTTGAACATGCGAAAAAGAGGTGTTTTTTAATAATTTGCAGCCTGAAACGGTGATGAGATAGAAATATGGTGTCAAAGGGACTGTTGCGTCAGCCAGTCTTTCTTAATAAGTTCTTAATATTTTGCAGTTAGCACCGTCGACAGCTGGTGCTGACCGGCATTATTTTTTTTTCGCCCCAAAATTCTGGCACCGCTGCGCTGTCAGAGGCAAGCCACCCAAATGTGTCTCGTCACTTTCGACGTCATTCCAAATCCAACCTCTTTTGAAGACAGAAGTGCTGAAAATAAAGAAAATTAATATTAGTTAATTTCCGGAGAAATAAAGTGCGATTTTACTTACTTGCGCGCGTGTTATAATTACCTACCGTAAAGTCTGCTCTGCTCCCGCTGCACCTGCTGCTGCTGCTGCGCCTGCTGGACCATCTGCTTCCGCCCCGTTACTCCCATCTGATCCTCCCGCACAAAACACAACGTAGGGTCCGGTGAGTTGCCACTCCAGGGACTTTTATGTAAAATTAGACGGCGTAATCAGAATTCCGAAAAAAACGTATTTTTCATCGAAAAAAAACACTAAAGAAGTTTTAAAAATTCACACATTTTCCGTTATTCGGAAATTTTTGGAACATGTCATTTTATGAGAAATTTAATGTACTTTTCGAATCTACATTGACCCAGAAGGGTCATTTTTTCATATAGAACAAAATTTTTCATTTTAAAATTTTGTGTTTTTCTAACTTTGCTCGGTTATTTTTTAGAGTGTAACAATGTTCTACATGTAGAGCAAACAATTACACAAAATTTAATATATAGACGTAAGGGGTTTGCTTATAAAAATCACGAGTTATTGCGATTCTACGATTTTTTTTTTGAAAATGTTGGTTGTCGTTGATCATGGCCGTACATTGTCACCCGCGACAGACACGGACGACGAAACAAAGAGAAACGCAAAAAGTAACTTTTTTAAAACTTTTTTTCGTGAAATCGCGGTAACTCGTGATGTTAATAAGCAAACTCCTTATGTTTATACATTAAAATATTTGTAATTGTCTGCTCTACAACTTTGTAGAACATTGTTAAACTCTTAAAAAATAACCCTGCAAAGTAAGAAAAAACACAAAATTTTGAAATGAAAAATTTTGTTCTAAATGAAAAATGGAAAATGGGAGACTTTTTAAATCTTTTTTAGTGTTTTTTCGATGAAAAATACGTTTTTTTTTGGAATTCTGAGTACGCCATCAAATCGGGCGTCTAGTTTTACATAAAAGTCCCTTTGACACCAAATTTCTATCTCATCACCGTTTCAGGCTGCAAATTATTGAAAAACACCTCTTTTTTCGCATGTTCAAAAACGGAAGGGGTCGTATCGCCCCTCCGTCAGGTGATATCAAAAAACGGACCTCGGATTCGTGATCAGGGACAAAAGTTACCCCATAGGACAAAGTTTCACGCATATCGAAGAGGGGTCGGGGCAACTTTTCCCGATTTCGTGTGAGTTGGTAGAGAATTACCCATTTGAAATTTACAAAATAAACTAATAAGCTTCATGTTCTCAAAATCTTTGAAATCATTTAATTAATGTTTAACCTAGTCGATTCCCTTGCTTATCATTAAAGAGTTTTTGAAATTCCTCTTCTCCTTATTTTTTACTATCTGTTTTCCCAAAAAAGTGAGGCTGAAATTTCCATAGAGAGAGCGAGTTGAGCCACGGGCGAGAGAAGACGTCTTTACAAAATCGGTCTCGGGGCTGCGTGTTTTTTTTTAAATGTTTTTTTCGGGTTTCGGCTTTGCTGTGGCTGTTGGAAGAAATAACTTGTGCTTCGACGAAAAAGATGAGTTTTGTAGTGAAAGTGTCATTTGTGCGTGAATTTGCCGTTTTTTTTCGGGAAAAGGTGGAGGCGTCGTAGAGCACAGGTCCACGACAATTATTCGGCCGTAGCCGGATTTTAGCGGTGTTTCATGAGCTGTTTCAGATCTGGCTGGAAGGAAGGGGCTGTGAAGTGTGGGGAAATTAATGTGCTTAGTGGTGATAACGTAGAATGGATGCTTGATTTGTAATTTTGTGAAATTCATTCAAAAATCCAAGATGGCAGCCTTCATAGGATAAAAGTCGAACGGCCAGAAGAAACGAAGAGCGTGAGAGCAAGAGCATTCAAAGAGAAGGAGATCCGTATTAATGTGGGCGAGAAATTAAAAAGAGCGGGAGAGCGTTGAAGTCGCAAGTATTTTGTGAGGTTTGAGAAAAAAGAGCGGGAAAGCACTAAAAGAGAGGGAGAGTTTTGGTGACTCGGGGTTCGATCTGCAGGCTGAGTGGGGTGAGAGTGTAAAATGCTCGCAGAAGAGAAAATAAGAGAAGCGAAAAAGGGGAGAGAGGCTGAGAAATCTTTGGCGAAGAGGAACAAAAAACGGAGAGCAAAAGAGAAATCGAGAGCGGATTTGGAATGGTTGGCAAGGGGGCAAGATGAAAGCCAGCCATTCAGCATGGGGTTAAGTGTGATTGAGATGACACAGACAATCGGAAGTAGTTTTGGTCTCGATATTGTATTGAATATTGTACAATTTAAGGCCGGTTTGGTTTGTTCATGTGATTTGAGTGGAAAACAAGTGGATTTTGCGCGTGTGGATTTTCGAAGGCGGCTGAGTTTATTTGAAGAAAAGTTAAGTTCATAGGGGGAGGGCGGTTTTCTGCTTTTAAAGCACCGACACAGGGTTGAAGTGCCCCACGAAAGTCGTCGTCGCTGTCATCTTCATCGCTGCAATTTGGTGAGTTCGTTTCATGCTTTTGTCTTTTTGTAATTTTCATTTCACTTTCGTTGTATTGCTGTTTAGATTCGATTGTGAGAAGTGGGACCTCGCGGTTACTTTGCATCGTGTCTTTCGGAGCCTTTTATTTGATATTTTATTTTTCAGTCCTTCTTTTATCATCGTTGATCGGAAGGCACGTCGCCGGTTTAGTTCGTTTAAGTTATTGTTTTAATTTCATCACAATCGTTTACGCGGTGTCCTGTTTTCTTTTTGTTTAAATTCGTTGATCGTAATAATTTGAGTTGGAAAAGAGTCGCGCGATTGAAAAGTTTTTTTGTCGGCTTCGTTTCGGGCGCGTTTTTAGAGGTGAAATGGGATAATTGCGGGAGAGGAAGAATCCCGAATGTTCATGCTGACATTTAGGATACACCTTTAGCGCGCGTTTTTGATTTTTTTGATTCGATTACCTCGCGGTTACTCTGCAACGTATTTTTTCGGAGCTTTTTTTTTTGATTTTTTGTCATAAGTCCTTCTTTTATCATCGTTGATTTGAAGGCACGCCGCCTTTTTAGTTCGTTTAAGTTATTGTTTTAATTTCATTACAATCGGTTTCTTTTCTATCGATTTGATGAAGAGTAGCGTCATTTATTACTATTTTTTGAAATTTGCTCGCGTTATCTAAATTGTACAAACAGTAAAAATATACTAATAAGTCCAGCCCATAGCACTACTGCTCGGTTGGCACGCGTTCGATTAAAAAAACTTTTTAAATAATCAATTATTTATCTTTCCGCAGCCGGCTGCCTAAGATTTAAAATTTTCAACCGATAAACAAAATGCTCATGGTCACATCACTGCCACTCGTGAATCCTGACCTCATACCCATCTACTAACCCCTCAAAACTCATGTGATACTTTGTCGGAGAAGCAGTCGATTGGGCGGTCTCTATCACTCAAGTATCGGACTAACATTCCCATCCACTTCCCCGTGACTCTACCACTGGTCGTGGCCGGCGCCGGTATTGATCAGCATGATAGGGGCCTTTGAGAAGTTGCGAAGCGAGGAAAGATAGCACCCACTTATCTTCCACGGCTCGTGGATGTAACTTCTGGAGGTCCTGGTCAATAACGGAGTAGCAACTGCGGGTGGGCACCTATGCTTATGCTTATGCTTAAAAGTGAGGCTGAAATTTCCATACATTTTTATATGAAAAAGAAAATCAAACACATTGGGCTTCATCCATAAAGTACGTCACGCTAAAATCAGTCAAAATTTACCCCCCCCCCCCCCTCCCCTCCTTTTGTTAATTCTGAATGTACTGATTCATAATCACTGAAAAAAAGTAATTTACAACATTATATAAACGTTTCTAATCTTCAGTGGCCTTCAGATAAGCAAATCCATTTTTTAATAAAAATCTTTTCATAACCATGATCATTTCATGAGCATTTTGTTTTATAAATTATGCGTTCCTTCCGGGCTTCGTACTTGCCCTAAACATAAAACGAGTACCTATGATTTTTTTGTCAGCTGCCATCAAAAATGTTTTATTTCAAAAATGTTAAAAAACTTTTTTGTTAAATTAGTGTTTTTTCATATTTGATCCTGATGAAACTTAATCAATATTTTGCTTTAAATTGTATTTTGCTAAAAAAAAATTACACATTTAAATATGAATGAAAGTAGTGTAATTCGTCGAAATTTTCATTGAACATTTTTGGTAAGGAGTTATTAAACGTTCAGTAAAGTATTTTTTTATTTATTTTTTTTTCATAAAATTATTTTCAGTAAAATCTAAAACAGCAAAATATAGGTTTTTCAAATAAATTCAAAAGCCCAAACGAGCCAATTTTGTATGGGTTGAGCCTTAAACTTATTTAGCACTTGGAAACATTCCACCTCGCGATTCGAACTCACGACATTCGAGTCACGAATCTGTGTGCCTGACATCTGATTCAGGCAGACTAATTTTTTTTGAAATTGGAGGAATATTTGTTGAAAAATCTTTTGTACCGATCTATCATAAAAGTTGCTCTATTTCTTAATAAATATAATAACAATTTTTTCCATAGTTTAAACTTCTTTTAAAATATTGAATAAAATTAGCTTGAATAAAAAAATAATAAAATATTGGAAATAAATTAAAATAACGATTGTCTTAAGCCAGGGGTGCCCAACCTTTTGGCACTGCGGGCCATATTCGATTTTTCTAATGCAGGGGTGGGTCGGAACTAATGTTGGTAAAAGTTTAAAAAAGAAAACTTTTTTTTCGTAAGATTAATTACAAGGTTAATTCAGGTAAACAAATATATAAACTTGTGAAGCAAATAGAATTCAAATATCTTGGTTTTAAGAAAGATTATCAAGATTACTTTCAAAGATGTGTTTATTTGATTTATTTTTATTTTGATTTGGACAAAATTGTATTGTAATTATTCTTGTCGAATAAAATTAAATTCCCTGACATCATTAACTAAAACGACATCAAAAATTCGTCGTTGCAAGTTTATTTGTCAAGTTTGAAAAATTAACGAGACAAGATAAAATTAATTGAATTATGTGGATTCAAATCTTCTCTACGAAAAAACAATTTTTGCGTTGTTGTGCACCTTTATTCAAATATTGTACAAAACATTTCAAAATGATTTTAAAGACATGAAATTTGAAAAAAGTGAAGAAAAATATATATCTGATAGTTTTTAATTCGTCAATTTTTTTATTGAAGTTTATGAAAAAATTAGCTATCTGATTTCTCAACTAATTTTGAAACATTTTTTAATTTTGAAAAATACTTGCAGCGATTTTTTTTTTCGATGTGATTAATTAGCCTTTTTAATTTTTTTCCAGCAAAACTTTATCATTGAAATGTTGCTTTCAAAAAAACAATTCTTAAATAAAATTAATTAAAAATCTATTTATTCAAAAATCCCCAAAAAAGAAGCAATTTTAATTCAGTGTCTTTTTGCACATTTTTCAAGTTTTATAATTGATTCTGATAATATCAGTATAGAAATGATAATAATTAAATTAGGAGCGGCCGTGGCTGACTGGTTACGGTGTTCGCTTTCTAAGCGAATGGTCCTGGGTTCGATTCCCATCTGCTCCCAACGAGAAAGTATAGGAAATATTAATCTTGAAACACTGAACATGAACGAAAAATCAAAGTCGCCCGAGTCGGGGTTCGAACCCCCGTCCTTTGGATTGGTAAGCAAAAATGCTAACCACAAGGCCATCACGGCTTGGTGAACGACGCCTGGAATTAGGAATACTGTTACTAACAAACTATATACGCGCTGGGTCCTTGTCCATTTGACAAGGGTTTGGAAGTTCTAAATAACGTTTGAACCCGATTGGTGCAAACGTTCTTCAGGGCGGGGCTTGTCGATAAAAGCTGAGGGACCTCGCGCTCGGCTAGCCAGCGTAGAAATGGGTCACCAAAGCTCGGCAGAGCTAACACCTTCAAATGCCTATGCGAGTTATTTGTATGTATAGAATGAAGATCTAAAAATACATGGAAACAACTCAATTTGTAAGAAGCGACCGCGTGGTCCCGTTTGGTTGGTTGCACACACACACACACACACAGAAATGATAATAATTAAATTTAAACAGGAAGAATGTTTAAATGTGAAATAAAATCATTTTAAAAAATACAAAGGCATAAGTACAAACAAAACGTTAAATTAGCAACATTTTATGTCAAAAGCAAAAAAAAAAAAACAAATAAATGTATTGTTATAATACACAGAAAAAAAACGTTTAACTTTGGAATGTTGAAAATTTGGTAGGTTGAATATTACCTCTTTATTTGTGTAATATTACATAAAAAATGTGTAAAAATGTGAACCTGATGAGTATTCATCAAAAAATGATGAAAATTCATCATTTTCTGGGGTAAAATTTATCATTTATTTTGCCACAAAATCTGTCACCATTTCCTGATGAATATTACCATCATTTTTTTTCTGTGTATCTGAAAATTTAATCTCAGGATTATTTTTTTCAATTTTGACACTCAATTTCTTTTTGGAGCATATAATGAACAGCCTTTAGGGCCGGTCATATAACTATTTTGGAAAGCCGTCGCGGGCCGGATAAAATGGCTTCACGGGCCGGATCCGGCCCGCGGGCCGTACGTTTGGCAGGCCTGTCTTAAGCCAAAACATGTTCAACCACACCTCGACCTGGACCAGTTCGTGCTATGGTGCCTAAAAAATATTGATTATTTGGATTTCAATGTATGAGGCATGAAAAATGCTATGGAATAATGTTTTTTTTTGTGTTTTTTTGTTTGATTGCTTTTAATAAGAATAATAATAATTATTTGAACAAAACTGTTGGAAATATGATATTGACGAAACAGCCCAAAAAAATACATAAAATTTAAACGTCAGCTAAAAGATAAATTGTTCAATTTAAAGAATTGAAATAGCCCTAATTAAATTTTATTCAAATAAACTTGTTTGCAAATTTAGCCCGCAAGCTCATCATGTCAGCTTCAGATTTGCCCCGGCATTTAATCACTTTGGGACCCCAGCCAGTTAAAAATCAAAGTTTTTTAGGTTTTTGAAATTTTTAAAAGTGTGTATTTTTGTCTCAATTTATGTGGACAAAGAGGACACAAAATCTGTAGTCAAAACCACATCATATGATGACTGTGATTTTATTTTACTCAATGTTACTGTTTGCCAATCCAAAGCAAGGGGAATCGAAGCGAATATTAGTCTGCAGTCAGCCACGTAAACTCATCGCAATCTTGTCACCTGCACAAAATTAGCACAATCAATTGATTGGTCGCCCCATTTACGACTGGATACTTCAAAAACCTTCGTCGTTTCCACCGGAGGCCAGAATCTGCATAAACCGCAGAATTGGCGCACGAATCCACACCTCAACCCGCTCGGCATCGCTCCATTCCGTGTAAAAATAGTGCCCCATAAAACGCACTAAACCGTGACACCGAATCACGGCGAATCAAATCCGACTCAAGTTCTTGCGCCGCCGGTCACGTACCCAACCGGCCTGTTTTTATGACGTGTACGATTTGTGCTGTTATTTTTTGTTGTTGCCTTAATCGCCCACAAATTCATTCACAACTTTTGCGGATCGAACTCAAACTCGAACAGCTGTTGCCGAAGCTTGACTATGGATAAACGTGCTGAAAAATGGGGCCAACCAACCGGCCAAGTTTAAGGGCGTCTCAAGCGTGGAGGCGTTTTTTGGCAAAGTTTGGTAAATATAAATATATCAGGTGTTTGAAAGAGTTTGTTTATTTATTTGATTAAATTTCCCAACAATAATAAAATAAAACCATTGAAGTTGTTCACCTCATTTGAATTTCTAAGAAAATAGGTCAACTTCGAACTTTCACTATTCGAAATATCAATGGAAATCCTCCATTCTAAATAGTCAAATACCAAAACTTTTTGGCACCTCAATAACTTTAAAATTTATTACCCTACCCTTGAAAGGCAAAAGTTGGCATTCGAGGGTTCACCGCCAGAAGTGTATCCACATCCGCCCGTGCGAAAGGCGTGAACAAATTATTCGGCTAATTTTCCGCCAGTCCTCCATTTCTGTGTCAATCGGTCTGAGGCCACCTCCCAGGTCCAGGCCCTGGTCAAGCTTCCCTCTGCAACCTTTCATTCACGTGATGCTTCTCTCTTTCTTGGGCGCGATAGAAATGAATTATGGTTTGAATATTGAAACACAGGGCAAAATCTGTGTTAATTAGGCGACCCACAGTTAGCGTGGCTATTAACGGACTTTTCAAGATCTAAATTTATGGCTGTTTTCTTATGTTTTGTTTTCATTTCTCTATTGTAGCATCTCTGGTGCTGCTGGCGGCCAGTTCGGAGGCTCGACGCGTCAGACGGCAGCAGCCCAGTCGGAATCCTTTCACGACATTCTTCCCACCGAGTGGTAAATTTGGTAAGTATTGCTTTGAAAAATATATAAGATTTTTGCTAAATTTCTAAGAGGCTCTGCAAATGCTTTTACATCTCTTCGATCGATTATTATTTTAGAAAAGAACAATTAAACTAACTAATATTTTACAATTTCTTATTCGTTGCTAGTTCGCAACCGCCCCCTGCCCTCCTCCAGCGCCTCGCCCTACCTCAACAGCTCCCCCTTCAGCACGAACCAACCCGTTCGCACCACGTTCCTGGGTCAATCCGTCAACGAACTGACCACCGCGCCCATCCGGGTGGTGTCGCGACCCCAGCAGAGCAACAACAACAACCTCCCACCGCCGCTGGAACCGCGGAAGCCGAACCGATCGCGGGACTTTTACGGCTGTCTGTCCAACTGCCTCACCCTGAGCCACTACAACCCGGTTTGCGGAACGGACCACACGACGTACCACAACGTGTACAAGCTGGACTGTGCCAACCGGTGCGGAGCGAGACCCCGTAAGTTTTTTTTTGGGCAATCGTTCATAATGTGTACTAAAAGCTCCTTTTTACTCTCCTTTCACTTGTTTGCGCAGGAGTGCAAGTTCGGAGGCCCGGCATCTGCTGAAAATGGATCGAAATTTTACGAGTGGATACGAAAACTCAATGTTTAATTGTCGGAAAAAATGTACTTTTAATTTGTTGCATAAACCACAGATGAAGTGATAACTGTGCGGAGAAATCGCAACAATGTGAAGGATTAGTAGGTTAGGTATATCTTTATTGCAAAGACATCGTACAATTCGAATGTATTTATATTTATAAAAGTAATAAATAAAAGTGTTCAAACGAACTTAAATGCATGCAATCGTGATGACGTCCGTTCTCAATAACAAAATAAATTGCAGGCGATTTGGAAAGGGCCATTGCACTTCAGGAATAAGTTTTCAGTCATCAATTATGTATTTAAATGTGCAGCAAAACTTTATCCGTCGACATATGAACGCTTTAACAATATCCAAACCTTTAGGCGCATTATTGTCAAAAATGTAAATGAACCCTTAAACCGCTTTACTTAGAAATCTTTAAAAGAAATCGTGTTTGGGTTGGAAATTGTCCAAGATTAAATCCTATAACTAATTTGAAGGATATGATGCGCTCTTTCGATTGAATTTTGGCTCGAAACCCGAAACTCAATGCCTGATTTTTGAGAGCTCTTTTTTCTGAAATACTTGTGCGATGTCTGTGAGCGAGTTGTGGCGCTATAACCACGGCAAATAGTGTCCAGGGCATTCGTGGAAATACAAGGTCCCATCCCAGAGGATCCCGGAGTACCAAACCTTCTTAGCATGGTGCTCCCAACTAATACAACCAAATCTCGGAGCGTATGATGGTGTGTCCCCACGCTTCTTCCTCCCCTGTCGATTCAGAATTGTGTTGTTGCTCGAACACTCAGTGCTCAAACTCAACCCAATTACGAGTCATCTCTGCTACGGCTTTACGCAGTAGGCCTGGCCGCTTTAACGTTTGTGATGTTTCATGCATTCTAATGCAATGGCGCACTGCAAATGTTAATAAATGACAAGAAGAGAGCTAGGCGTCATCTAACCTAAGGCACTCTCCAGGATCCCTTCGAAAGATTGGCTGCGCTAGGGTCTGATTAGATTAGATTAGATTAGAAATACTTGTGCGATGTCTGTATCCGCTCTTAAATATTTGTGCTATCCATCGTTGGAAAACCGCTCGTAAAACCCACAATTTTTATATTTCAGATTTGTAGCCGTGGGGTCGGCAGCGAACATTTTATTTTTCGATTCACAAATTCGAACCGGTAAATGTGGTCAAACCTATTTTTAGAGGTATTTTTTGGACTATTTTAAAGATAACACTTTAAAATTCAAAGAATTTAATTTCAAACAAAAAGCCATTTGAAAACATGCGCCATAAACTGCTTGTGCCTAAAATTTGAACTTTTCCAAAATGTATTTCCAGAGATCTAGTAATATAAGTGTTTACGTCTTATTTTACCCTATTTTCTCATTTTAATTTTTTTTTTTGTTTTATACAGAATCATATACTGAACATCAAATTCGATGTCCCGGAAGTCTCGTTCGAAAGATCGACAAGTCGTCAAGTCGAAGCATGTACGCTTGCGTGTTTTACGCTGTGCGTGAGAATGTATCTTCGGTTCGGGCATATTGTCATAGATTGACAAGGTGCACTATCTTATTTATTTTTTTTAAAGCTAATCATAGACTAGCATTGAAGACGGAGTACCCTTTATATTTTTCTTATAATATGAATCCAATATCAAGAGTTTTTTTAATAGGCCATACAAACATGTAAAACATAATAGTTTACAGGACCTTTTAATAAAAATAACTCCAGATAGATTTTTGATGATTAATTAGAATAATCTTACAAACTCTGAAATTAAAAAAAAGGCATTCGAGATTAAGGCAATAGCCAAAATTTTCACTGGGTCGTAACATTATATTACTGAAAATTTATTGCACCAATTTTTTGGTCGGATTTACTTCATCATTTTTTAAGAAAGGTTTTATTTCACTTCTTGGTGATATTAAATCGGGTATTTAATACATTAGATCTGAATTTCAAATGATCGCGCTGTAATTAATATTTAATAAAGTCATAAGTTAACATGTTTTTGAGCATCAAGTGAAATTTTAAAGTACTTTAACTCCATAGTCTAGCCATGAAAAATGTGCTCACTTTTCGTGTATGCATAAATGTCTCATATGCAAAAAACAGCATGCTGAGAAAAACGCAAGGCAATTTTATCCCATAAATAAGGTTACGTGTTAAGTTTTCGTGAAAATACTGGATTTCCTCTAAATTTCTAAAACAAAAATTTGGACCACCCTCATGCACAGCATGGCCTTAACGGTCTTTATTGCAAGATTCCTACTTTTTACACCTAGCTTCCTGGAATAAGAAATGGTGACCCTTGGATTGTGAATCCAACTGCCGACCATAACAAATAATTAAAAAATAAATAAATTGCTGGTACGTCATGGTTTTAATAAAAAAATGTTTTTAAATGCGTTGTACACCAGACCAGTTGACATAAAATTATTATTTTTCAAAAAATCAAAGCAATGTCGAAAATAAAATCTTTTTCTCCTCCGTGTTCGCACGAGAGCAAGCAGCAGTAAAGTGCTCAGTGCTCTATCGTTTTTTTGGATTTTTTCGCCCCAATTTATTGTGATTACCCTCGAGTTTGCTTCTCCAGCATGCAAAAAGGTAAACAAACCAACGCCATGTCGACTGCCATCGCAAAGGGGAGCGTGAGCGCAGAAGGCATCGACAAAAAGCTACTGCATCCGGTATATGTTCCAAGATCACCAGTGCGAACCCGTTCCGGTACTTCCGGTGCCACAACCAGTGGCACATCAACATTCGTCAACATCCCCATCAGGAACGAGTTCCAGATGCTGAGCGACGATGAAGAAAACAACAACAACAACACCGACGGTAGCGCACTACCGACGATGATGGTCGTGCACGGAAAAAAGTGCCGACGTCAAAAAAGAAAAATTCTCCTACGGAACGAAGACCACCTCCAATTTTTGTTTTGGACACGTTGGCGGACGATGTTGACGAGTTGCTGGAAGACCTCGGATATTGTCTGAAAATCGGCAAGATATCAGTGCAAGTGATCACACTAACCAAAAAGTATTTCGACCTGGTGCTTGAAGAATTGAAGCGTAGCAACTTAAACTTCTACACATTCAACCCCGAGAAGCCCCCTGTCAAGGTTGTCTTGCAGGGTTACCAAGACCGTCCGGTTTGCGACCTAAAGAAGCACCTCTCGGACGCCGGAATAAAACCGCGGGAGATAAAAGTGCTCTAGCGCAAGACAACGGTAACAAGTACACACACACTGTACCTGTTGTACTTCAACCGCGGCACCGTCAAGATCCAAGATCTGCGGCGGACTAAGGCGTTGGACGGTTTTTGGGTAAACTGGCGGTTTTACACCAAGAACCTGACGGACGTAGCGCAATGCCACCGTTGCCAGAAATTCGGCCACGGCTCGCGGAACTGCAACCTCCGGCCCCGCTGCGTGAAGTGCGGTGAGTCACACCTCTCGGAGGCGTGCGCCCTCCCACAAAAGGCGGACTTGGGGCAAAACGCAGAACAAACTAAGCCGCGCGTAAAGTGCGCGAACTGTGACGGCAACCATACTGGCAATTACCGCGGATGCGTCGCGCGCAAGGCCTACCTCGAGAAGCGGGAAAAGAGAAAGAAGAAAGCAGCAGCGTCCCACGCTCCTCAGCGAAGTACGAGCGCAGCCGTTCCTGCAGCTGGACAGCGTACGGTTCCAGCGGACAACTCAGCGTTCCCTCCTGGATGGGGGCGTTCGTTCGCCTGCGTGGTCGCTGCCGGTAACGGCAATGCGGCCCAGCATGAAGTCACCGGGAAAGATCTCTTTACCCTGCCAGATTTCTTCGCTCTCGCGGGGGAGATGATGACGCGGTTTCGGAGCTGCCGGAATAAGGCGGAACAATTCCTGGCCCTTGGGGAGCTGATGATCAAGCACATCTATAATTGATATTTTTTCTGTGATTTAGTGTTGAGCTTTCTCTTCTTCTATCCTTTTCCCATTGCACTTTTTGTAAGTTTTTTAAAAACTTTTTCTTACACTTGCCTTCTATTTAATATTTATAAGTAATAATACTTTCGATTGAATTACGATGTAACACACCGCTGAAAGGAACTCCAAAACTCTGTTATGTACTTTAATGATTGTATATTGATTATTCACAAATAAACCGAATTGAAAGTTGAAATTGCAAAAAATATTTTTTTACGAATAATTTTAATTTGATTCAATTATGCCAAAAATGATTGCCAACGCAAAGAATTGAATTAATATCAAAATTCAATTTCAGTTTTGACGGACATTTTGAAAACTTTTTTTGATGCTCCTTAATTTTTCGAGCTTATATTGAAGGTGGTTTTGGGTACATAAACTTTGAAAAATATTTGCATCGGTCAAAATGTATTTTTTTCATTTATCCAGTTGTTACAAAAGGAAAACCTTCATATTATACATCGTCATAAAGGTAATTTAAAAACCAGAATTATGAGCTATGGTATGGTACAACCATTTAAATGATATTTATATACTTTTCCTTAGTAAGATATCAGTGATTCATGAAAAAAATTATCCCGGATCTCATTCAATCTATGATTCCAAATTTTAATATATGTATTAGGAAAACTTCACAATGAACTATTTATGTTGAAGATTTAATAAACCAATCACATGTTCTGTAGTTTTGAATAGATCTGATTGATTACGGCAAAAATTTCACGTTGTTAGTCACTTTTTTACGTTTCGTAAGTGCTTTAATGCATGATATTGAACTAGGGACCATCCATAAACCACGTGGATACTTAAGGGGGGGAGGGGGTATGGCGATTGTCCACGATCCATACATTTTTTTTTTGTATGGACAATTTTCCACGAGAGGGGGGGGGGGGGGTAACAGATTCCCAAAAAAGTGTCCACGTGGTTTATGGATGGTCCCCTTACAGGAATAAACATTGAATTTTCAAAAAGTTGGTTGAATTTGGTTGCTGGAATCTCCAGTTATAATCTAAATGTCAACTGCAGACTTACATGCAAGAGTGTCAAAACGGTCCCTGACTAAAATTCCCTTTAGCAACTTTTCGCAATTGCAGGGTGTGTCAAGATTGCACGATCTGATTGGAGGGTCAATATTGCACAGAATTTTGACGGTTCAACATCTTCGGCCATCATAATTTTTTTCTCTTCTTTTTCATGTTGAAAGCTTATTGTTTTCTGTACAACTAAGTGTCAACATAGGGACGTGGCGTTGCATCGTGCTGTCATCTGGTTTTTTGAAGTGAAAGAGTGGGAAAGTGCTGAGTTATCGTCTAAAAATAGCCGGTGTCCTATCTCGCCCAGCAAAATGAAGTCGATAAAGTAGTCGGTTTCGATGGAGAAAAAGTGGAAAACGTGGTCTGAAAATAGTGACGTCATCCACCTATGCTCTTTTGAAGTTGACGGGTTTGTTGAAATTACTTGTATGAAACCTAATAATTTCTTGAAAGTCTTTCTTGCATCGTAAGAAAATAAAACAGGTTGAAAATGTAACTGTAGGAAAACATCGTCCGTTGTAAATTGTTCTCTTTGTTTCGCTGGAATCTCCTAAAATAAAAGTAAAAAAAAACCTCACTGAACGAAGAAAAGGCCAACAGGGCCACTCAACATATCTTCAAACAAGGTAACAGCTTTTGCAGCCTAATTGTTTTCTTGGATATATGCACTTTTCACCAAAAGTAGAAGGAAATGTAGAAAAAAAGCAGTGACGAGAGTTATGAAACGTTATTTCGCAGACTGTTGTGTGTGGTCTGGTAATTAGTTCATTCGGGCAGTGAAATAAATTGGATAACGACTTTATCCAAATTGTGTGAATTATACACGGTGGGGCAGAAAACTGCTATAATGAGTAGACAATTGACACCGACATACACACACACACATGCAGACATTCACTGTGAAGCTTGAAGCTTGGTGTTACATGTGTGGAGTCTATAATAAACTTGGTAAATGGTGGTGGAATTTGGATCAGTGCTTTAAATCATAATGAATTTTACCCAATTTGTTGAAGAGGGTTTGTTTTTATGCACTGGTTTGCCCTTTTTCTTATCAAATCGAATTTTATCATGCATTTCAGTCTACTTTACAATTTTAAAATATACATCATAAAATAAATTAGTATTTTCTTGATATTAGTTAAGATAGTCAAGTTTGCTAAAATATTTCGTCAAACATTGTTCGCAAAAAAGGAACCAAACAAAAAATAAAATTATAATTTGTTAACTTTGTATTTATAACATATTCACAGATATTAAAACAAATATAAATATTACTTATTTAAATATATATTCCAATTGTATAAAATCTTCTTTCAATCAGTTATGAACCATAAGTCATTAGTTAGAAATCGGCGCCATCTTTCTAAGAGGTCACTCTTTCTTCGCTGTTTTTTACCCATGAACTCTAAAACAGTACCTAGCACTTAAAATTAATTTCCTGTCTGAAACCATTCACACACTTAGACACTGCAGACACTGAAAAAAACTATGGATGTCCAGGAAAATTAAGAAATTATTTTTAAAGTCTTGTGTGAACATTGTGTGAGAATCATTTCTACAAATTATATTTTAACAACATTTTTCACTGTTCAATCACACCATAGGGACGTGGCGTTACATCGTGCTGCCACCTGGTTTTTTTAAGTGCAAGAGTGGAAAAGTGCTGAGTCATCGTCTAAATATAGACGGTTCCTATCTCGCCCAGCAAAATGAAGTCGATAAAGTAGTCGGTTTCGATGAGAAAAAGTGGAAAACGTAGTCTAAAAATAGCGACGCCATCCCCCTATTTGGCAAGCAAAAGAAACTTCTCACCGTCCACCGAAATTGGGTTACTTGCATGTACGAAAATTGCACGTTGTTTTAGCAGCAATTTTTTTCTTTTCACTTTTTTCCGGCAGCAGCTTTCAATATTGGCAGGCAGACACATCTCTCAAGCTCGGATCTCGTCTACCACAAGAGAGCATTCGTTAATCGATGTTCCGCCGCCGCGGTCAACCACCTCTTGCGCCCCTTCCGAGATGGTTCGAGAGATGGTCCCTCGGCAGTGGATCAGGTCAGTCCCCCCACCCACCAACACGCCCCCCCTTTTGGTGAACACAATTGCTCGAAAGTGTTCCCTAAATTTGGATGAGATGGGCCAAATTGAGTAAAAAATTTTGCTTAAAGAGGATCAATAGCAGAATTTTGGGAGTTCAAAGCATTATTTGATTATTATTTTATATTTGCAGGTTTGTTAAGAATTGTTTTTAGCATTTTTTAGAAGATCAATTTAAAAAATAATATATAAATGTTGATGCATAAATCATTAGATCAAATCACCAATCAATACACAAATAACCGGAATAACGCCAAAATGAAAACAAACAAGTTTATTAACCAATCTTTCGGCAAAAGTTATGGCGCAATCGGAACGGTTAAACACAAAATCTACGTTAGATAACGAACATAAAGTTACAAGAGCGGTCCAATTATTCCCCTGTAAAGCCGTCAAAACACCAATGGTGGGCCGAAATTTGGCTGCAGGCATGCATGAAGAGGCATAATCGTGGGGGTTTGGGTGAAAATGTTTAAAGTCTCTTGTTTACAGGCTGTTGATTTTTATGGACCTCGCAAGCTTTTGTAAGTGTTAAATTTTGAGTACATTGCTGTGGTTTCGGAACGTCATTTGAGCGTCATTAATATACAACTTCATTTGCTATTTGTTTGTGTATTTGTATTTGAATTTTGATTGAAATTCGCAAGATTCAACCATGAAAGAGTCGATTTGCTCTCCAAAATTGTCAAATTTTCACTACATACGTACTACATACGTACGGATTGCTATTGAATCCTACTGACCATGGTAGAGGAATGTTCAAAGTATTTCAAGAAGAAGCTCTCAAAAAAAATTAAGAGCTTAAATAGTTAGCTAACTATAATTAAGAAAATGTTGATGAATAGCACTATTTAAATATTCTCAAAGTGTCATGATTTTGTAAATGAACATGTTTCCTAATTGGAAAACGGAATCCATTTTTGGATTATTTTGACAATTTTTCACCAGGAGGGAGCGGCCGTGGCTGACTGGTTACGGGGTTCGCTTTGTAAGCGAATGGTTCTGGGTTCGATTCCCATCTGCTCCCACCGAGAAAGTATAGGAAATGGGTAATTCTTTACCAACTCACACGAAATCGGGAAAAGTTGCCCCGACCCCTTTTCGATTTGCGTGAAACTTTGTCCTAAGGGGTAACTTTTGTCTCTGATCACGAATCCGAGGTCCGTTTTTTAGAATCTCGTGACGGAGGGGCGGTACGACCCCTTCCATTTTTGAACATGCAAAAAAGAGGTGTTTTTCAACAATATGCAGCCTGAAACGGTGATGAGATAGAAATTTGGTGTCAAAGGGACTTTTATGTAAAATTAGACGCCCGATTTGATGGCGTACTCAGAATTCCGAAAAAAAAACGTATTTTTCATTAAAAAAAAACACTAAACAAGTTTTAAAAATTCTCCCATTTTCCGTTACTCGACTGTACAAAAATTTAGAACATGTCATTTTATGGGAAATTTAATGTACTTTTCGAATCTACATTGACCCAGATGGGTCATTTTTTCATTTAGAACAAAATTTTTCATTTTAAAATTTCGTGTTTTTTCTAACTTTGCAGGGTTGTTTTTTAGAGTGTAGAGTGTTGTAGAGCAGACAATTACAAAAATTTTGATATATTAACATAAGGGGTTTGCTTATAAACATCACGAGTTATCGCAATTTTACGAAACAAAGTTTCGAAAAATTTACATTTTGCGTTTCTATTTGTTTCGTCGTCCGTGTCTGTCGCGGGTGACCATGAACGGCCACGATCGATGACGACCAACTTTTTCAAAACTGTTTTTCGTAAAATCGCGATAATTCGTGATGTTTATAAGCTTATTAGCTTATTCATCGTTTTGTTTGGATTTTGTCTTTGTATTTTTAATTATTTATTTCACATTCTTGACATTCAAATTTGATTGTTTTCATTTCTATATAAATATTTTCAGAATCAATTAGGCCGTTGCAAATATTTTTAAAAGTTAATGTCGCCCCCTCCCCCTTCAAAATCGGTTCGAAAAATCAGGGGGCAATTTTTTTTCAAGAAAATCAAAATGTTAAAGGAAATAGAAGTCTAACCAACAGAACACAATTAAAAATGCATTTTCCTGCGTTTAAAATCATATTGAGCATGTCTGGAATCGATAGAAAATATTTTCATTTTTTGTGGAATTCCAATGTACAGCGCCGCAAAAAGTTTTTTTTCGGTGAAAAAAAAAATTATTCATAACTTGGATGTTTTGAAAACTAATGATTGCAAAACAACTGGGCAGGTGTAAAATGCACTTTAAAACACTTTTTCCATTCAAATGTTAAGACCATGGCTTGTTATTTAAATTTTTATTTTTTTTTATTTTTGACCCACCACCCCCCTCCCCCTCCCCCTCAATTCCGTTCAGAGTCGAGGGACATAAACTTCAAAAAACATTTGCAACGGCCTTATTTAAGTTGAAAAATTTGCAAAAAGACTGAAAGACACTAAATTAAAATTTCTTCAAGTTTTGGCTTTTTTTACTTCTAATTCATTTTATTTTTATTTTTCATAAGCAAAAACAATGTTTTTCAGAACAACTCTTCAATGATCAAGTTTTGCTATAAAAAAGCTTTAAAAATTCAAATTTATCATGTCGATAATAAAGATCGTTACATTTTTTTTAAATACTAAAAAATCTTCAACATTCGACAAGAAATCCAATAGATTTTTTTTTCATGAATTTCAATCATAAATTATAAGAAATTTGAATTTTAAATTTCGTGTCTTAAAAAAACAATTTAAAATGTTATGAAAAATATTTGAATAAAGGTGCACAACAATGCAACAATTGCATTTTGTGAAAAAGATTTGAATGCAAAGATTTGAATTGCAATTTTATTCGATTCATTACATTTTATCTTGTTTTGTTGATTTTTCAAACATGAAAAAAACATGCAACGACGAAATATGATTATTTTAGTCAATGATATCAGCATATTTAATTTCAATGGACAAAACAATTACAATACGATTTCAATCTTAACAAATAAATATAAATTAAACACATAGTTGGAAGTAATCTTTTTTTTCTTAAAATTAGGATATATGAATCTTATTTACAACACTTTTTTGTTTTTTGATTACTTGAAACAACCTAACAAAATAAACCTTATGAAAAAAAGTTTACTTTTACCAACATTAGTTCCGGCTCGCCACTGCATCAGAAAAATCAGATCTGGCCCACAGGGCCAAAAGGTTGGGCACCCCTGGGCTACAATGTCCTTTCATTAGGTTTAACAAAATTTTAAATATACCCAGGATCCAGGGCTGTCTCATTGTTCTCCACTCCTTCCAGCCTATGGGTAACAATGAGACAGCTTGATTTTTCTTCAATAAACTTTTCAAAATCTATGTAATTCTTTCAAAACATGAATTGAAAGTGATTTTAAGCATATTTATTGAGTTTTGACTCCATTTAACAAAAAATATATAGTTATTAGGTATAAATATATGGATTTTACAAATTTGTTATACTTTTTAGTACAACTTTTGTTAGTTAATGTTTCTAGTTGGTAATATTGCTTTCAAATTATTAAGACAAGTAACCTGCAACAGAGCAATACAAAAACATGACGTTTTACTAGAAAATTATTGATTTTCGTAGAGTGTCTCATTGTTCCTACCAAGTGCGTCCACAATGAGACAGTTGAATAACTCTGGCTGTAGACGTTAGATCGCTCTCATATTTTGGTCAATGTTAGAACACTTTAAAAGAAAGAAAATGCAACAAAAAGCTCATTAAAACATGCTGATGAAAAAATACAAAAATCGTTGACCCAACTCTATGCATGAGTATTTTTGAAAAATTGTATAAATCCGGGCTGACGGAAATGACAAAATTAATAATAATTCAGTAACAAATCCTGCTAAAATAACAAAAACTGTTATAATTTTATCCTGAACATCAACTTCAAGAAGAAAAAATAATAACAGTTTCTGATAAAATAACAAAATTTGAATTGAAGTGATATTATATTGAAAATTTTTAATAACACGCTACTAAGAGGAAATGTTATACATTTCAAAAACTCTCCTAATAACAAGATTTGTTATTCGTTTGGTATTCTGACTTACAAATAAAATTACCATAAATCACACAAATGGAAAAGTTTCTAAGTGTCCATAACACAATCTTTTATTATTTTTTCTTTTGTTAAATATGTTTAGATCTTTGGGATAATTTTGTCCAATTTCGTTGGGGTCATTATTTTGGCCATGAATGGGGTCCTTAAGCTAAAATTATTCTAAAAAGTTAAAATTTTGAGAGCTGATTTTTTAAAATATTTGATATAACCCCTAAGGGATTTTGCTTAAATTGGCTAGAACAATGGGATAATTCTGACCATTTTCGTCAGGGTTATTATTTTGGCCATGAAATTATTCCAAAAGCCTTAAGCTAAAATTATTCCAAAAAGTTGAAATTTTGAAAGTTGATTTTTTTTAACTTTTCGAGCAATTCCAATAAAAATATTGCTCATTGATATAAGTTCAATTTTGGCCAAAAACGTACCTCAACTTTGAACTGCCGCCAAAATGACAGGATTTTTCTAGGAACAAGTTTTGTTCAGCTGATTCATCCTTTTAAGAGAATTTAGTTTCATTGAGAAGAACCCGAGAAATGGAAAAATCCATAAAAATCATGTTGACCCTATGTCACCCCCAGACCCAATGACACCACCACTGACGGTACTCTTTTAGAGACTTGTATAGAAAAGCCAACGATGAAAAAAGGAATCTTTGATCATAGGGAAAATACCCACAAAGTTCAAACCACATAAAGACTCCCAATTAAAAAAGGGTTTGGATACTTAACTTACTTGAAGAATTGTTTTAAAAGATTTCTGCATTTTTTTCTGGATTGAATACTTAGATGGATAAATTTCTTTAAACACTTTTGACCCTAAAGAAAATATTTAAAAGCCTAAAAGGTTGATTGCAAAAAAATCGTCAGTCAAATTCGCCGACCTGAATGGACCAACGAATAGACAAAAAAAGTCTTGTTCGCCAAAGTCTACCCCGAAGCCATGATTCGGCAAATGCTACAAATTACCAGTTAGTAGCTGCTACTGGTACCGATGTCCATTCACTTCAAACAAAAGTACATGTGTTGTGTGTGTAGCCACCAATAATTAGCCTCATCTTAATCGAGTGGCTTGGCGCACGAGGAAGCCACGACGGGACGGGTGAAAAAGGTGAAAATGTGGTGTCGAAGCTTAGCTTGGGAGAAGAAAAGAGAAAGAGAGAAAAGCGCCGAACTTTGGAGGCTGGCAGCAGCCCCCGTTTTTTTTCGAGGAAGAGGCCCGAACAAAAAAAAAAAACGCGCAAAAGTTTAAACTTTCCTGCCACCATCCAGTTGGGCATTCGTACGCCAGACCGCCAAACGAGTGCATCGTCTTAAGCTTAGCTCTCTCCTAGTCACACACTTGTACGGGAAGAGCTGCGAGCTTTTCCGTGGAAATTTTAAGGGGTGACGAAAAAGTTAAGGCTTTGTGTGGGGGAAAACACGCTCTAAAGTGATTCAAAACTCTTGGTCTGAGATCGAGAAGAGGAAAAAAAAGTTGGCTCAGCTCGTGGAAAACACACAAAAGTGCAGAACAAATTAACAGGTTGTGATTTTTTGTGCTGGCGAAACTTGTTTCGCAAGGAAATGTAGTGAAAAATTAAGGAAAAGCTCAAGAATAAAAAAACGGGTGGAAGAAAAGTGCACGGAAAAGTAAAACCCTTGTCGGGAAACTCTTTTTTTCTGCGGGAAAAGAGAGCAGACATACATACACACACACATACAGAAGTGGAAAACTCTTAATCAGAAAGTAATTTGCGCTGCCAGCGTTCATCCCTTGCGGGAGCGAAGAGAAGTGTGGACGGTTTATCCCGTGTGCTGAAAAGCTGGTGAAAAGTGGAAATTAAATTTTTCCTCTTAGTAAGAAGAAAATCAAAAGAAGAACGCCTTTTTCGGCGAAACGGAAGGAAAAGTCGAAAGCAGCTCTAGTTCTTTTTTTTTTGTTTGAGAAACAGAAGGAGTACGGAAACCGGCAGAAATTCGGTGAAGAGAAGTTAGTTTTTTTTTTCCTGGAGAAGAAATCCTGCCTTTGGGAAAGTACTTGAGGATCCTGCAAAAATGCTGCCGCTGCTGTTCTTTGTTTTGCTGACAGGTGAGTTTAGTAAGAGGCGTGAATTTGGCTGGAAGGTTTGTGGGTAGAATTTTAAATGAGGTTTTTTTTTAATGCATAGCAATCGAAGAAAAACTTAAAAAAATAGTTATAAAAAACTAAAAAACAAGTGAGCATTCCTAAGTGCTCAGCACTACATAAATTTGCAGAAAATGTATTTTTTTTAGTTTTAGTTCAAACACTTTAACAACTCCCAAAAAAATCGGTAACGATCAGTAGAGTACACAGTGCGTACTTCATACTGTGAATACTGTAAATCGAGGTGACATTGATAGCCGAGGTGACTATGATAGGTTTTAGATTTACGGAATACGTAAGGAATCATACCACCTACAACGGTCTGAATGATTCAATACCATTCCGTACGTATTTAATTTGATCTCTTAATTTTGCTAAAAAATCCCGAACTTATCAAAGCATCGGCTATCTTTGAAATTATGTAAATTAATTTGTATGAGATTCCTTGAATTATTCTATGTTTAAATATATAATATTTCTAAAGTTTTTTTTATGTTTCAATAAACTTTTTTTCCTTTTGGGTTGTTTTTTAATAAGCGGTTTCACAAGCAAAAAATGAAAATTATGTATTGCTTATTGTTTATTGGAAATAAAAAAAATCCAGACATGCTGTGAATTGTGATTTAATAAATCAAAAAAAAAAAACCACTTTGATCATATTGGAATTTAACGATACATCGTTGAGTAAGTCTTATCAATAGTCATTCCAATAAGACTCACTAGGATGTAGGTCGATTTTTCTTACTGAAAAAATCTCTTGTAATCAAAAATATCTACTTGAAAGTTGTTTGATTGGATGCTTGGCTACTGATTAATTGGTTAAAATGACAAAAAAACACACGCACACACACACACACAAATTGCAGATTATTTTTAATATTGTAAGAGTATCCTTTTTGAAAAATATTTGAATTTTATAAAAAAAATTGAGATTTTGAGACATGATTCAAGTGTGTTTGTATAACTTGAAATTTTTTGCCATTCTTACAAAAGAAAGCTTTGAAAATTCGTATACGGATTAGGAATTGTCCCAGAATTAAATCCTATTACTAATTTAAACTGGTACTAAAAACCTGATTTTTAAGAGCTCTTTTTCTTAAATACTTGTGCGATGTCTGTACCCGCTTTTAAAAAAAATCGCTCGTAAAACCTACAATTTTTATATTGCCCATTTGAAGCCGTGGGGTTGGAAACGAGTATTCTTATATGGATTCATAATTTAGGACCGGTAAAAGTGGTCAAAACTATTTTTAGATAACGCCTTCAAATTCAAAGAATTTAATTTCAAACAAAAAGCCATTCGAAAACTTGCACCATAAACTGTATGTGGCCGAAATTTGAAAAAAATATTTTCAAAGTTATTACCATTTTAGTGTTTCACGTCTTGTTTTCACCCTATTTTTTCTTATTTAATTTTTGGTTTCATACGGAATCATGTACTGATCATCAAATTTGAAGTCCCGGCTCGTTTTTGCTCGAAAAAGTCGAAACTTTACGCTTGTGCGTTTTACGCTGCGCGTGAAGATGTAACTTCTGGCTTATTGTTATAGATCGACAAAGTGCACTATTGATATATTTTGTTGAGTTGATCATAGACTAGCATGGAAGACTGAGTACCCTTTTAATCTGTCTTCCAATGTGTTTTTTTATTGATTAAAGGGGTAGGCGTGGAATGGTTACGCTATTCGCTTTGTAAGCGGAAGGTTCTGGGTTCGATTCCCATCTGCTCCTATCGAGAAATTATGGAAAGAAAGTATTCTGAACACTTGAATATGAACGAAAAATTCATTAGCTCGCAGCGGGGTTCGATCCCCCGTCCTTAGGGTCAGCAGACAAAAATGCTAACCACCAGACCATCGAGGCTTGGTTGACCAGAAGGATTAAGAATGCTATAAGAATCCAAGAAACTGGTTTGGAATCTGTGAACCTAATAACAGGACGACAATGCAATATTGAATGCAAAGTTTAATTCAAGGACACTTACTAGTTGCATAATTGTTAACTTTCAACACGACCATAATTCACCACAAAAAAGCTTGGTGAACCGAATTGGAAAGCTTCTAAAATTAATCCAAGAACACACGAAGAATTATAGGGACTATAAATAGCTATAACCGGCCACATCACCTACCACGGTGAATCCTGGCTTCACACCCATCTTACTACGAGATACTTTGTCGAAGACGCAGCCGATTTAGCGGTCTTCATCACTCAAGTATCGGACTAAAATTCCCATCCACTTCCCCGAGTTTTACCACTGGTCGTGGCCGGAGCTGTGATTGACTAGCATGATAGGGACTTTTGAAAGTTGCGAAGTGGTGATGATTGGTTCCTACTCTTCATCTGTGGTCCTCGGAGCAATTTTTGGAGGTCCTGGTCAATTTCAAAGTAGCAACTACGGGTAGAAAGAAATGCTATGCTATGCTATGCTATGCTATGCTATGCAATATGTTTTTTCTTGATTAACGTCTTGGTGATCTGAAATCGGGTTTTTTTTGTAAAATTCTTTAAATTTTTACCATAACTTAAAGTCATTGCGTAATTGAAGAATATTCAATAAAAAATATTTATCTATACGACGAAATAATTCAGAAAAACATGAATGGCAATTGAGTAATGAAATAATTTAAAGGAATTTAATCAAGATTGCATGCACTGAAGACAAAATTAATTTTCTTATGTAAGGCTGGTACAAATTTTACATCAAGGTTTTGTCCCTTGGCCCTGGGAAAGGTTCGACTATCGAAAGTTCTAAACATAATGTTCCACAAAATGCATTGATTATCATCACAATAATGCTACCCTCAAACATTTGCAAAATATCAATGATTTTTTTCTAACTCTTACGTTTTGTATCAAACTGTGGTCCAATGTTGAAAATTATAAAAAATGTTAAAGGCTAGATTTGATTTCAAAGGCATAAATAAACGTTATATAAAATATTCTGAATTGTTTACAAATATTTTTTTTAAGTTTTTTTTCGAATTGAAATTACAATTTAAATCAATAATTTTGTTTTTGTTTTTGCAGCGGTTAACTTGAAATAAAATTTTCAATTGAATTAAATACAATCTAATCAAGCATCCCCAATTAATGGCTTTGCTCACAACCTCGAATACTGAAAAAATCTATACTTAAAGCTAACAATTAATAAAATTTTCATTGAAAATCATTTCCTCCGTAAAGTTGGCTCAAATTGGAAAAAAATAACTAAACAATAAATTCTAAAAAAAATTTTGGTTGCACTAGATGATCACTTGTTCAATAATTAAAGCTCTTCAAAATTTATTTCTTGATATATAGCAATTTAAGTGTTTTATGTATGATGGGAAACAAAAAAACTTTTTCAAATGCGAGAAAACATTCATATGATAATCAACTCAGATTTAAAATTATTGACCTTGAATTTTATTGTTGAAGATTGTTTTACAAAATGAAAAATACGAATTATATACAAACATACATACAAATGAATCATTCTGAGCATGATAGGGAAGTGTTCAAAGTGCCTCTAGAAGTAATTTTTAACGAATTTGAAATGCTTCAAAAGTAAGTTAGCTATAATTTTGATATCATAGATATAAAGGATTAATTCAAAAGTGTTATGTTTTTCTCAACGAAAGTTAGTTTAAATCGAAATGCAGACTTCATTTTCAGATTCTTTGGACAATTTCACACTAAGAAACGCTAAAAATAGTTTCTAGGTTATCAGTTTAAGTGTTATTCTAACAGCAATCAAAACAATCTTATAACATTTTATTAAAAAAACATAGACTAACAAAAAATTGACTGTCAATTTTCCAAATGAAACATTGTATCACAAAATTCTTTACACATCCTTATAGTTATGCTACTATCAAAACTGGCAAAATATCAATAAATTTATGAAAACATTAGAATTTCTGGTTCGAGAATTCAAAATTTGTAAAAAGATTTGTCAGTCTTTGTTAAAACAAAAATACATAAATAGCATTTTGCAATGTATTCTGAATGGATTTTTTGGATTTTGCAGTTTTTTTCCATTAAAATGTAAATTTTACCAGTTTTAAATAAACCTTTCTAATGTTAAACTTATTCAATTTGCTCACTTTTAGGCCGAAATTTTATAGAAACACAGTGATTCCGGTTTATTTCTTAACAATTTCAAACCTTAAGTCACAATATACATTGTTATTTCACCACAAGGATCAGGTGTTTATGAAAATTTATTTGTCTGGACTGGATTTAGAAGTGGCTCGTTCCATTTTTTTAACTGTTGTCTATTTCCTTGAGTCTTTCTCGCTAAGAAGCTCACGGAAGAATGTTACTCTCTTGTTGGACATTTATTGTCGGCTTATCCCTTGCGTCTCGTTTAGAAGTGGTCTCATCCCATCAGACACTTTCAGTGTTTATCGTTTGCAACGATCTGCTAAAAGGTAGTTTTGCACTTAACTTCGTTGTGTCCCAGCGTCAATTTCACGTTTTTTGACCTGAAATTTTTTTTTGCGCAGCATAAATTCCCAATCAAAAGCCAACATTTCAGCAGGAAGCCTATAACAGTGTTTTCTGTTTCCTAATGACATCTTAATATTTGTGCACCCATAAATATTCATAATCAAAAAAAGAAAGAAGATTCCAACCCCCCCCCCCCCCCCAAGTCAACCCTAATATTTCACACACTTTCTAAACCGAAAACCTCCCGCAGCGATCTGGACAGCTTAATCCGAGAACGTATCGCCAATGGTTTCCCCACGGTCAATTAATACTGTCCGTGAGCAAATTAGTCCCTCTGGGAGGTGTGATGAATTTATGAGGGGGGCAAAAAAAAGCCACCCAGCATCGTCAGGTAGTCAGTTAATCGAAACCTTCTTCTTGGAGTATCATAAAGTGGGCATCTCGCGATGGAGGTTAATGAGCACACGCGAAACGATCGCGGCTCTTTGAGCTGACAGCGGAAACACGTGCCATAACTACACTGGTTTCCAAAATATTTTAAGGTCCGGTGCATATTTTATGTAAACTTTGTTTCGCCCCACAATAAGCTGGGAACCAAGAAAAATATTTGTCTGCTTAATATTTAAATAATCATTTAAAAAAAATCTCTCTTATTTTCGTTTACAGCATTTATATAATTGCAAACTAGTGCAAACTTTAGGTCAGTTTTGGTGCAAAAGGCATTATGTATCGCTTTGCACCTCAACACGAGTTAATCATGGTAGTTATTTTTCATGGAGATTTTTCTTGCTTCTCTTCCTGGTTATGCCCCACGGAAGTGTTAAATTTCTCTTCATGACTTGGGGTGTTTTTATCGTTTCACTCGTTGCGGGTTAAAAATAGCTATTTAATAGATACCTTCAACTATAGATTCGTTTCGTTTTCTCTCTCTCTTTCCAGCGTCCGCCGCCCTAGGTGGCTCCGACAAGAGCAGTCACACGTCGATGGTGAAGACGCTGCGGTCCGACGTCGGGCTGGCCGGCAAGGTCGTCGCGTTCAATGCCACAAGCGCGGGCTCCCGCAAGCCGAAGCGCTCCAACGGCGAGATCCCGCTGCTGATCATCCGGCCGATCGACGGCAAGAAGAAGAAGAAGGTCTACAAGGATCCCGGCGTGAAGATCATGTCCGGGGGCGTGGCCTCGTATGGGAACTACCCGGGTAAGAGTTTTCACATCTTAGTTTTGGCCTAAAGTTACCGTCATCTGGTGCGATCCGGGACAGCTGCTTTATTTACGTTTTGGTAGAAGTTTAGATATTTTTGGTTGGTTTCAAGTAGAGCAGACTTAGAGAGACCTAATAAGTTCATAGAATTCAAATAATAATAAAGCATTGAAGAACTTTTGAATTTCTATCCTTCTTCAGACAGTATTGCCAATTCACCCCAGTTGACAGTATTTTAGAACTGCAAAAAAAAATCATTAGTATAAGAAGACAGTTTACTAGAATTGATTTGGTTTGATTAGATTCCCATACAGGAAAAAGTTTTAGGAATTCTACAGAACTCAACAAAATAGCTACATCATAGCAATTTTGACCGCGGCAGTATAAAACTCTCTTCAAGTACTCTTCCAATCTCTTATAAAAGGTTTCAATGGTATCCTGCCTAGGTCCAACATGCTTTGCTGTAGCTCTATGAAGAGCAACAATAATCGGGCTGTAATCCCGATTGAAGCGAGAAATAGCACTAAAAGTCAACTTTATTTTCCTTTCCTTCCCACAGAAATCCATACGAGCGATGGCGAAATCTTCTCGCTAGAGCACATGCTGCCAATCCTCGGCCTGGAGGATGGTCTTCAAGGGCATGCCCAAGTACCCGCACTTGTCGAACCATTTCATTCCGTCCCCACAGTTTAAGCCATCGGAGTTCCACCAGTTCCTGACGTCTTCTCCGGGTAAGGGCAAGGAAGAACTGCTGCATCCGACGCTTTCGCTGGGTCCCTCGTCGTCGGGGTGTCTTACAAGCCTACGGAGTCCGGAGCTCCGGCTCAGTCCCTTCCGTCGCCCCCACCGCCAAACTTTGCGCCGGCCATAAATACCGAGGATCAGCTGCTGAAGCTGGGCCAGCAGGCTATTAGCAAGCTGGAGACGCCCGGATCGACGGCATCGCTGGTCCAGGAGAAGCCGGCCTTTGTGAAGCCGGACCAACTACCAAGCAAGTTCAATTTTCACAAAATGCCATTAGAACACACCCAAATTGTTAAAGCTATCCCACTCAACCACGCAGGCTTCGGTTCGTCGAGCTTCTTCGGTGGTCACAATGACATTTTCAAGCATCAAAAGCCAAGCTTTGGTCCTGCTCCCTCCTCCCAACAAACCTTTTACAAGAAACCCCAAATGGTCAGTCCGTTGTCAATTTCGACCAACTTTTACTACCCAAAAAATGTTGCCACTGAAGAGCAGCAACAGCATCAGTACTACAAACATCAATCCCAACATCAGTCCCAAGCTCCCCAAACCTACTCCCACCAAGCCCCGGCTCCGACTCCGGTGACTCACGTCAACTACTACTTCCCCAAGGAGATCGAAGCCTCTCCCCAACCTCAGCCCCAAACCGTGGCCCACCAATATCCGGCACCCCCATCCATTCAGCATCCCTCCATCCCGGTGAACACAGTTCAAAATGGCGAACATGTTGACTTTGTTGTTCCCAAGCAACCCTCCCACGAATCCCAGAGCAATCCCTCGGACAAGCAGCCCTTCACGGCGTTCAAGAACCAGTACAAGCAAACCTTCCAAAAGTACCAGGCCCTGCCCCAGCAGCAGCTCCAACAGCCCAACTTTTACGCTCACAAACAGCAACCCCAGTTCGAGTACTCCAACTCCAAGCCCAACAGCTATGAAAACGGTCCCGTCACCTACGAATACCACGGTCCCTCCTCCTACCACAACCGGTCCAAGGTCGAAACGCAGCACCTACCGGAACCTCTCCCATACTCCGCTCCCCAGTACCTGCCCCTGCCCCAGGCCCAACCCCTCCAACAACCCGCTCCCGCCCTAACCCTGCACCAGACCCATCCCCACCAGCACCAAAGCCAGCAGCAGCAGCCCAGTCCCCAGTCCCAGTCCTTCCAATCGTCCTCCCACCAAAGCAGCAACGGAGCCCACTGGAAGCTGGCCCGGCGGAACCACGACCACATCAAGCCCGTCGTCGAGCCGGCGGTTGACTCCGAGGCGGACAGTTCCCACGCGCCAACCAGCCCGGTCCAGTCGGTGGTCGTCAAGTCGTCGAAGCCCGTCGAAAAGTCCACCACCGAGGTGAAGGTCGAGGTCAAGCATCCGGTGTCCGTCGTTGCCCAGTCCAGGTCGGATGATAAGCAGCAGCAGGGGGCAAGACAGGAGCAGAAGCAGCAGGATAACGGACGCAGTTCAGGGACATCGGCGACAACGAGAAAGCCTCGGCAGTGAAGGTAAGGATGCGTTGTAGGTAGAGTGTGACGGGCGGGAATATTTGGATTGTTTTATTTTAAGAATTTGATGATTTACCAGGCATTTGATTTGAGTTAAAAGAATTGAAAATTAATAGTTTGTGAATTGGACATTTTAAAAGATTAACTTTAATTTTTGATTTGTACAGTTTTAAATCAAACTTTTTTTAGTAATGTGCAGTAAAATTGTAAAACTGAGAGTCATTTGAATAACATATCATTGAACATCAAAATAATTAACATAAAAAATTATCAACCATTGCAGTGATACAAAAAAAATCATTTAAATTGATTAATTTTAAAACAAGGGGTTTCCAGCATCATGTCAGACTGTTCATTAATCCGGAATTACATGGAGTTTGAGCAAGTAATTCTGTAATTTCTTATTTACTCAGTAATTCCAGAATAATCCTGGTAATTCCTAATAATTCCAGTAATCCTAGTAATTCCATGATTCTTTTTTGTGAAAACGTACTTTAGAAAATAACAAAACAATAAAAATAACTGTTGAAAAAAAAAAATCTCGGTTAACCTTTGTATTAATCTATTTATTGCTTATTAATTTTCAAAAAAGAATTTCCGGCACCGTACCAAAGTTGTAGCTGCCAAAGCTGTATTTTGTACCTTACGAAATTTTTTGCTGAAGTTATCTTGCAAAAATTGAGCTGAAGTTACCTTGACCAATTCCGTGTAGTTTCTGGTAATCACTAGTAATTTTGAAAATGATTGTAATCCGTGGCATATTGCCAGTAATACTGGTAATTAGATTCAGACTCGTCAGTAATCCTTGATGCTGGAAACCCCTTGTTTTGAAATAACCAATTGATTTTCAGTTGCGATTGCAGAAATGTACTATTTAACTTATCATCAGTGGGGGTGACTATGGGTCAAAAAAGATACACCATTCGTAATTTCTAAGGAACAAAAACAATTTAAATAACAACGAAAACGTAGAATTGTACGTAGAATAGCTATTTAACTGACATTGTCCCCAAATATGATGGAATTTGAATGTTGGAATGGAATGTACAATGTTTGAAGTAGAGATTTGCATACATTTGGGTACCGTAAAACGGGGTGACTTTGATAGGTTTGCCGCAAAATGAAGAGTACAATTCTGTAGTTTTTTTAAAAGGTCCAATAAACCAAATTTTACCCCTGACTCAAGGCGGTTTCAAAAACACCCAAAAAGCAAAAAACTGGAAATTTGGTTTATTGGACCGTTTAAAAAAACCCAGAATCAAAATACGTACGGAATTGTTTAGAATCATACTGACCATGGTAGAGAAGTGTTCAATGTACCTCAAAAAAAACTTTTCATAAAATTTTGAAAAGATTAATTAGTTAACTATAGCTAAGAAAATGTTGATGAAAGTCATTATTTTAAACTTCTCAAAGTGTCATGATTTTCTCAATGAACATGACTTTGAATCGGAAAACAGAATTAATTTTCGTATTCTTTGGACAATTTTCCACTAGGAGAAAGGTAAATAAGTATTTAAATATTAAATAATATGTGCACCCAAAATTAAAGAACGAGGGGATAGTCGTCACAAAAAGAAACGTGAGGAAAGTGCTATTTTGCGAGAGCATAGTCCTCTCGCGTGTTCATTCGTTCATTGGAACAGTTCATCCTTTTGAGTGGCTTATATGGACAAATGACCGCCACTTAGTCACCGAACCATGGTAGCCCATACGGCAAAGGCACGGTTCAATATGCCTAAGGTTTTGGGTTCGAGTCTCGGTACCGGTACTTTTTTTTATAGATGAACTTTTTTTTGAAGATAAACACATGAGTAAAGTACTCTCGGTAATTTTGGGATTTATCCTCTCAGTCCGCACACAGTACCATTTTACTATCGAATCGTGTTCTTTATCCTCTCGTATGCCGATGTCCAGTTCTGGGTGTTTTTGAAACACAATTAAAAAATCTCCAAATTCATAGACAACTTCAGTTGAACAAATTTCATGTACCGTAAACTGGGGTCAATTGGGACACATGGGGCGAATTGGGACAGCAGTTTTAACCATGTTGGAGCACAATATTTTGATTTTTCATGATGGTTTCGGTTAGAACAGACTTAGGCCAACAAAATGTGTACATCAATTTTCAAATTTAAAAGCTTTAAATGCTCTAAAAACTGCTGTCCCTATTCAGACTGTAGTCCCGATTCACCCCAGATTACGGTAAAATGTGAAAACTTTTGATACGTGCTTCGAATTCAGTATAAAATACAATATAAATCAATAATTTTATAAACAGTTTCAACAAATTTCACGCCAAATTCCATGTTTTAAAAAATTTAACATAAAATTTATATTTATTTTGTTAAAAACTTATAAACTTCGTTAACTAAATAAAAACACTGATTTTTTTCTTAAAAACAAGAAAAACTATGACTATGAGTCACCCTGGAATTTACACTAAGAAATTTTGATGTAACTATTTTTCAAAACACTATTGAAAAACTTTTTTTCCAAAATAGTGCATGGACTTTGTGTGGTCTACCCCAGTACATGCTTAAAAAATAATAATTTTGAGAAAAACCTTACCTGTTGGAAAACATTAAAAAAACAAATTGAAATCCTATCAAAGTCACTCCGGTTTACGGTACGTTTCAAACAATGAAGCACTCGCCGTCGAGCAGTTTTTGCCAGTTCGCTCCATCAGAAATACATTGTAAAAAAAAGCAACAACTGCTCGATGGCAGGTGCTCCATTCCAATAAAAATATAAAAAGTTTAACGTTCGAGAGGCTTTGGGCAAAATCGCACGTCAACTTATGGCAGCAGGATTTGTTCTAGGAACGAGATTATTTCAGCTAAGCCATCTTAAAATTTACCCTACAGAACCCTTTCAACCCTCTACTGCCTAAATTTTCTTCGAAAATCTTTATTTTTCCCGTGTTTTGATTTTGAGCAACTTTTGTTCTATGAAAAACTTGACTTCTATGGTTTTATGTTTTACTTGTTTCATTTTTAGTATTTTAATTTGCATTTATCTTGTTTAGTTTATGTTTGTTTTTTGGTACTAGGGGAACTATACCCTTTCTCAGCCTATTTCTATTATCGGCCTATCAGCACTTTGATCATGAATTACAGCTTTTATAAAGTGTTTTTGACTGTTTCAAAGTAATAAATAGCTCAAATATGAGTGAGCAAGCAACTCTCCATTGTTGATAAATCCGAAAATGTTGATTTAATGGCGGAAAATGGAAAAAGTGATGAGAATCGGTCAAACGGCTAAGAGTGATTAAAATGGGTATATTTCCCCTATTTGGCCTATTCTACCACCTCCTATCATTACATTTTGCCTATCTTATTTTGTAATGTTTTTACAACAGCTTTTTAAATTTTTTGCTGGTTTTTCGCAATTTCTCCTATAAAATGGCACCATTATTATTTAAATTGTAAAAAAATGCGTAGAGGCATAGTCAGGGACACTAGAAAAATTACTGCATACTTCTTTTTACTGAAAATATAGGAAATTTTAGTAAAAACACAGCTTAAGTTGCCCACTAAAAAAAATGACATTTTTAAAAACATTGGCAAAGTCACATAAAATAAGTAAAACTTCCAACCCAAAAGTTTTCTAAAATTTCAAGAGTCCTTCTTTCAAATGCATTTTAAATATCAATAATTGGTTGAAAAATGGATTTTTGGCAATTTATTCAATCGAAGCTCGTCTGATGGCGGGGTTGACCCAATGTCATCCTCACTGACGATATTTTGAATTCAATAACTACTATCATTTGGTGATTTCTGCACAAAAATTTCAGACGGTAAGCAACTACTGTACTGTAGACTGTCAATATAGCTTGTGAAATATCTTCATTCAACTCGTGATTGCCACCAAAAGCATTTTCTTTCTATCACTCCTACTCTTTCCTCGTTCACGCAGACTCGATGATGATTCTTTTGTTTTCTCAGAACTGAAAGAACACGGAGGGGGGTTTGTAAAGATGTTTATGGAGTTACAAAACATACATTATGTAAAGTGTAAAAATAATTAAAAACAAGGGTAAATTTGTGAAATCGTTTGTCTTGAATGTATTTGTAAACTTGTATTTCTAGTTGATTTTTTTTAAATTTTTTTTTTCGAATTTTAAAAATTAAAACGAATAATTTTGTTATTTGCCCAGATTTCTCCTCGAAATTCAAGAATTTCAGAAGTTTCGACATGTTGAAAATCGAAGCAGTCTCAAGAAGGATGCTGTTTATCAAAATTTAACACGAATGGTGAAGCATTACTCTGCAAAGGTTTCATGGTGAAAAATGTTTACACTTTCTATTAAGGGGTTACATAAACATAAATCGGCAAAAATGTTAGAGTTTACCATAACAAATTTGACGACATTTGGTTGTATCATTTCTATCAAATAGCTTTTTGAAGTTATTAATTTAAAAAAAAAAACGAGTGCCACGATATCTCATCATTGATTTTATCAAATCGGCACAAATTTAGAGAAAATTCGTTAAACTAGTCCTGTGTGTGACTTAAACAAACAGTTTTCATTAAAAAAAATCGTCAGGTTTTCATTTTTGTATTTTTTTAAGAAGCAAAATTCGCAATGCACTCGCGATATGTCTAAAGAATCTTCATCCAAATTGGTCCAATCCCTTCTCAAGATATTGTGGCACCCGAAGTTTGACAGTTCGGTTTGCGCTTGACAAATTTTTTAAACTTAAATCGTCTTTATCTCAGTTCAATAATGAAATATCTTTATGAAATTTTTAGGAGCGATTGAAAATCATCTTTAAATAGATTTAGTGAATTTTCAGAAATATGTTTTATTTTTATTTTCTGCATGTACTCTTAACATTACAGTTTCTACAGTTTCAATATAAAGGAAACGTTTCAGTAAGAAATAGCGTCATTAAACAAATCAAATTTAATGATTTCTAGGAATCAGGTAATTTAAAAAATATTAGTCACATTTTGTTATCTTTGAACCTATCTTTAGCCTTCTTTGATAATAATTTCACAACGTCTTTACTATAAATTTCTAAATCTATAAAACACTTGAAATTACCTTTAACTTAATTTCTTTTGTTTTTCATTTTGTTTTTTTTTTTCAAATTCTGCTTACACTTTCATTTTCCACGCCTCAAATCTTTATCACTTTCAATCAGTCTCCCTTTCTTCAAATCTCAAACTGCTTTACTATCCAGATAATCAATCAATTTTGTGTACTTTCATTTTCAACTCCTTCAATTTTCCACCAGATTTCGAAGCAATCTAACGGCCAGCGAGCACGTGAATCTACCGGTGTGATGCTGTACCAGAGAGAGTGAGAAAGAGGTCAGATAACATGATGAGAGAGAGAAATCTTCAGCCACCTGTTGATAACAACGTCGAAAGATGGAGGAAAACCCCCGAAAACATCGCACGAACGGAAAGCTTTCCGGCAAGTTTGGAGCTTTTACGTAATTGACGCGGTGGCTGTCATTGAACTTTTGTGAGGCGCATTTGTACCAGAAGCTTGCTGATTTGTTGTTAAATTATAATTATACTGCTAATGTTGAATTGTTTGTGTGAGAATGATTGTTTGTTAGAAGAATGAAAGAGAGTTAGTTTGAGTTATAATGATTTGTTTAAAAGTTACCTAACCAGAATTGTTAAAGTTTGATTTCATGGTTCTTTCTCCCTGTCTAAGCCTTCCATAGATTTCAAACCTAGCAAATAATCGTAAACTCTACTGATAGTGAATAATTTATTGACTCTGCTTAAGATTGATTGATTTTCAATCGATGCATGCAGAAATTGCTCCTTGATGAGCAAAAAAACCTTCTTCTAGATTGTAGACCACCTTTGGATAACAAACAAAAAATATCGAAAATAAAGAGATGAAAATAAAAATGAACAAAAGCAAAATAAATGTGGTTTCATTGCAAATAATTGCTTCATCACCAGGGGGGAAATCATCGAACTCTCGGTTGAATTCATTGATCGGCGGTTGAACTATGTGCGGTGTACGTGCATTTCTGTTTACCCATCAACAATCATCATCATCATCTTCAGTGTTAGAAGATACTGGAAGCTGTTGGGTAAAAAGTGCCAATTATACATCCGATTTGGCCGTTGCTCACATAGATGGTCCACGATGATGACTTTGAGATTTGGATAAGGTGAGTTGAGCAGGGCAAAAAAGAATGTTGTGTTCATTTGGAAGCAAGTACTTTTGCTGCCCCTCAAGGGTTGAGGCTCAATGGATAAGCCTTTGGGCAGGGTAAGTGTGCGAATTATTGTTGATTGACCTTCGTGAAAAACTCTCGTCATGTTTAGAGCAGGGCCTAGCACATCGCCTTCGGAAGGTGATAAAAAGTGAATGTGTCTATGAGTAACAACCATTTGTTAATTTTTATAAAATTATTTATGCATATTTTGTCAAGTGAGCAATTCTTTGAAAATTCGGTCATTCGTTTTTTTTGGACTTTTGAGAAAAAAGAAAAAAAATTGCAGATTTTTTAATCAACTGTTTTTTCACTAAAACTCAATTTCCCTAAAACATATTTTTTTATTTTCGAGATTTTTTTATATGTTTTAGGGGACAAAAATCCGCAACTTTTGAGCCATAGAGAAACATGGTCAAAAAATCTGCTGCCGAGTTATGAATTTTTGAAATAATAGTGATTTTTGGAAAAAATCCAAGTTTCATGCAAAAACAAGTTTGACATTATTTTTTAATGCAAAATTGAATTTGCAGTCGAAAAGTACTTTACAGATTTTTTGATAAAGGGCTCCGTTTTCAAGATATAGCCATCGAATGTTTGATTTTTGCGAAATATTCTCAGTTTTTCAATTTTTAAAAATAGTGACCGTAAATGACCATTTCTAAAAATATTTTTTTTTGAGAAGTTCAGAAAATTTGCTATAAAATTGTCTAAGAGACATTAAAGTTTGGACTCGGGTTGCTGAGATAGAGCCACTTTAAGAAAAAGAAACACGAAAATTGAAGTTTTCTTAATCTCACCAAAATAATCAACCATTTTCTAAAGACGATATCTCAGCAATGAATGGTCCGATTATCAATGTTAATGCATGAAACATTCGTGAAATTTTCCGATCTTTTCGAAAAAAAATATTTTGATTTTTTTTTTTAAATCAAGACTAACATTTTGAAAGGGCCAAACATTTAATATTACGCCCATTTAAAATGCTTGTCTTTATTTAAATAATTCAAAATATTTTTTTTCGAAAAGATCGGAAAATTTCACGAATGTTTCATGCATTAACATTGATAATCGGACCATTCATTGCTGAGAAATCGTCATTAGAAAATGGTGGGTTATTTTGGTGAGATTAAGAAAACTTCAATTTTCGTGTTTCTTATTCTTAAAGCGGCTCTATCTCAGCAACCCGAGTGCTATCTTCAATGTCTTTTAGACAATTTTATAGCAAATTTTCTGAACTTAAAAAAAAATATTTTTAGAAATGGTCACTTTTTGGCACACATTTTTAAAAATTGAAAAACTGAGAATATTTCGCTAAAATCAAACTTTCGGTGGCTATATCTTGAAAAAGGAGCCCTTTATCAAAAAAATCTGTAAAGTACTTTTCGATTGCAAATTCAATTAGCATTAGCATTAGCATTTGGAGGACGCCCCACCACCGGAAGGCTCCACAACGCTTATCCCACTGTTTGGTGTGGTTGTGTTAGACCCTCATCCGGAACAATAATCCAACACGGGAGATACCATGTCTTCTTCTTTTGATGAGTGTGTAATACAGCCCAGGGCATAAGAGGGTCCACGCCGGGTCCAAGCTATCCTCGGGGAAATGAAGGAATGTTAGTAAACACCTATCTAAAGTGCGCAGGGACCCCTACGTCACCTTAGTGGTATAGATGTTTGTAAGGAGGTTTTGGACTCAATGTTAGTAGAAAGGTAAGACCCTAGGATATACCTTGACAGGTATTGCGGGCGTGTCAAAAGTTTTTAACCGATTGTGTATTGAGCAGTACCTGCATTAACATTTAAAAGTTAAAGTCAAACAGCCGGCTGTAGAGTGAAATTTACTATTTATTGTGTAAATTTTAATTGAATTTTATTTAATACGTAGAAAATGATTTTTAACTGATAGTGTACTGGTGATAAATTTAGATCAGGCTTGTTTTTTAGTTGTTGAATTGTTTTATTTTCAGTTTAATATATTCAAATTTAGTTTTGATACTAAGTTGAAATAGTTATTGTTTTGATATTTTTAAAACGAGATTCATATTATTTCGAACAAAAGACCGACGAAGAAGTCACGAGCACGAAAAACCCAAACAAAATTGTCTTTAGATGAATTATTATACTGCTGGATTTTAAGTTTCAATCCCGAACGCGTTATTTAGTTAAATATGAATGTTCACAAGAGCTAAACACAAAATTACACACACGCGATTAAACTACTGAATTATTTGTCAATATAATTCCTATTTGAAATGCCGGTTCAAATCTTCATAAATAAATAAAAACATTTCATTCAAGAACAACCCTACTTAAAATCAAACACACTTTGCACACATATAAAAAAATCCCATTGGAATTCGCTCACCCAGCTCTTTTGAAGAATTTTCGCTTGCGCACTCAACACCAGAGCGTTAGAAAGTGTGTGTAAGTACTGCCATCGCTACCAGCAGAAAACATGCAAGTTGACCGCTGCGCTCAAGTCACACTACCCAATTCTTCATGTAAACTAACGTCAAAAACAAAAACAATGACTTTTATATCCCGCTGTTTGGCATGTATGAATTTTAAAGCCCGCCAAACAAATCGCAGCAAACTGGGGGTTGCTGAGGAAAAATCGGAAAAAGTTCTTATCAAAAAATTTCAGATTTCTTTTGGAACGTTGGTGTTTGTTTCGAGTCCTCTTTAAAGTTGGAGACTAAATAAAGCCGGATAAAAGTGGCCATGTTATATTAAGAATCTCGATCCCGATATTACACTATTTCAGTGTTTTATAACTTCAAACAGGGAGATTTGTGGCACCAGATATTAATCGGAAGATGGAACATGAAGTAATCCCCAAACCGTTTTAGGCCCTTGCAGCGGATCGTGGAGTGAAAATGCAAAAAAATGTTCGTCAAAATATTTGAAGTGAAGCTGAAGCAGAAAGACTGATTATGTTTTATTTGTTAATTAAGTTTAATTTGAAAATTTAAAAGTGAAATAAATATATTTTAGAAGGGGTGGGTGTGTTTGTTGAAGAATTTGTTTGATTTCGAAATTGTGTCGAATTTATTTGACTTTTTTATTTGTGGTTCTTTAAAACAAAATGTAGATGACTTAAAAAAAGAGAAAAAACTTGTTTTTCTCCATCTTAAGTTGTCGAAGCACTTCAATTTTTAAAGTTTTGCGTCATTCATTTTTCACTTAGGTCAAGACAGTAAGCAAAAGAGCAATTTTCTTTCCTCTGCATTGTCATCGTTTACTTCGGGGGCGAAATAGCAGTAAGCAAACTAGCATGAAAAAACATGCCATTAGGAAAAAAAGGGTTTATTATTCTGGCGTGCAGTCTTGCCTCGTTTATTTTTCAGAAAATCATAAAACCAATCAGAATATCCGTAATGTTTTCTTATGAAATGGGGTGCAATGGAATTGCCGATATTCTCCCAACCAAAATAAAATTAGTTTAAGAACATTTTCCAATTCACGTGTTTAACTTCCGGAACAACGAAATGAATATTACAGCACTTTCTTTGGAATTGTGGAATCTAGGGAATCGGAATTCCTCAAATAACTTGGCTATGATCAACAGGACCCCAAAAATACACCACCGTTTCATAAGAAAACAAACAATTTTTGACAATCAATTTTCCGACTTTTCCTCATCAACCCTCAGTTTACTGCGATTTGTTTGGCGGGTTTTAAAAACTATACATGCCAAACGGCGGGATATAAAAGTCATTGTTTTTGTATTTGACATTAGTTTACATGAAGAATAGCGTGTCCCAAAAAAACACGAAGTCGAGGAATTCAATGTGCTCAGTTCTCAAATGATAGAAAATCATGTGAGAAACAACTCTCTCATACATAAAAACTTTCGGAAAAATTGTTTACCACGTTCCCTGGGCATTTTTTTGAAAAAAATCAGTTTTTTCGACAATTTCACAAAATCTGCTTAGAAAAAATGGAAAATTTTAAAATTTCAAATAGCCTATACCATTAAATGATGGTCTGTGGTCCAATAAACAAGTTAATGTATCGATTTGGCCTTTTAAAACCTTGTTTTCACTTTCCCGGTAGCTTTATGTCGAAAAATACGAGTTTTGCTTTACTTTTTCAATCTTTTCCCTCGGTATTGAACACAAAAATTTCCTCATATGTGAGAATACATGCATCTTGTAGGAAATTTTCCGCCGAAGATTTTCGTCTAAGCAACTTTGAAGTTTCATCAACTCTGAGCTGAGATATTCCAGTTTTTGTGAAGAAAGAATATTGAATATTTGAAAATGTTGATATTAATCATCATTGGCATACAATATTAAGGATAATTTAAGCCTAATTTAAAGTGCGGCTGTATCGCATCTGTTTTTAAACATGATTGGTTCATCCTTCAATACTAAGGGCCACCTGGTGTTGTTTTCTCATGGCACACTACGTGCTAAATCAATGAATTACTTTTAGCAAATAACTCATATTTAGAGCATTTTGCATTTAAACCAATCGATGCACGTTTGCCGTGTTTCCATGGATACAAATAAACAAATAACAAATCGATGCATCTGTGCTCTCTTATGCTATCTAGATAGGAAAACCAGTAAGCTTAGTACAAGAGCACAGAGGCATCGAAATATATGGTTCGATTCCCTATAGAATAAATTCCAAATATTAGTGATATTTTTAATTTACCTGAACATCGGATTTATCAACAGGAGTTATAAGAAGGGAGTGTAAACGTTACGTTGTGGTTCAGATCACGGAAATGCGTACAATTGAACCTTATATTTGTTATTTGTTTATTTGTATCCATGGAAACACGGCAAACGTGCATCGATTGGTTTAAATGCAAAATGCTCTAAATATGAGTTATTTGCTAAAAGTAATTCATTGATTTAGCACGTAGTGTGCCATGAGAAAACAACACCAGGTGGCCCTTAGTATTGAAGGATGAACCAATCATGTTTAAAAACAGATGCGATACAGCCGCACTTTAAATTAGGCTTAAATTATCCTTAATATTGTATGCCAATGATGATTAATATCAACATTTTCAAATATTCAATATTCTTTCTTCACAAAAACTGGAATATCTCAGCTCAGAGTTGATGAAACTTCAAAGTTGCTTAGACGAAAATCTTCGGCGGAAAATTTCCTACAAGATGCATGTATTCTCACATATGAGGAAATTTTTGTGTTCAATACCGAGGAAAAGATTGAAAAAGTAAAGCAAAACTCGTATTTTCGACATAAAAGCTACCGGGAAAGTGAAAACAAGGTTTTAAAAGGCCAAATCGATACATTAACTTGTTTATTGGACCACAGACCATCATTTAATGGTATAGGCTATTTGAAATTTTAAAATTTTCCATTTTTTCTAAGCAGATTTTGTGAAATTGTCGAAAAAACTGACTTTTTTCAAAAAATGCCCAGGGAACGTGGTAAACGATTTTTCCGAAAGTTTTCATGTATGAGAGAGTTGTTTCTAACATGATTTTCTATCATTTGAGAACTGAGCACATTGAATTCCTCGACTTCGTGTTTTTTTGGGACACGCTAATGAAGAATATGCCGAGGCCGCTTCACTCGTAAATGTCAATTTGCTTTCTCGCCGTCTCACTCTTTCCACACACCGAAAGCTCACCCGCACGTCGGGTTGCTATGCATCACATTTACACACACACAGGCGTGCGCGCCGCCGAGCTACATCGTCATCGCCAAACCAAAAAACACAGACACACTTTGAATCGCTCTACTCTCGCCGACGCTCTTTGAGAGAAATAACGTGCCAAGTTGGCACTGCCAACACCAACACCAACGCTACTTGTTCTTCTCCTCTCACGAAAATAGAACTCTCGTGAAATGCCTCGGCTTGGCAAAAGTGAAAAAAACATGGCCGCCTTCAAAATATTAAATCTTCGACCAATTCAAACACTAAATTCTGGTTTAATCCCAGGAATTTCGCGAAAATTTCTTCACGGCTGCATGCACGCTCTCACTGCACAACACGTTGCACTAATTTCAACCCGACGCGTCACTTTTTACACGGCTAAAAACCAACTTCAAACACTAGCCCCGGACGAACGTGACTGTCAGTACTTTTCGATTGCAAATTCAATTTTGCATTAAAAAATAATGTCAAACTTGTTTTTGCATGAAACTGGGATTTTTTCCAAAAATCACTATTATTTCAAAAATTCATAACTCGGAGGCAGATTTTTTGACCATGTTGCTCTATGGCTCAAAAGTTGTGGATTTTTGTTCCCTAAAACATATCAAAAAATTTCGAAAATCAAAAAATGTGTTTTTTGGGAAATTTAGTTTTAGTAAAAAAAAAGTTGATTAAAAAATCTGCAAATTTTTTTTCCGTGTACTTTTTTTTCTCAATAGTCCTCAACAATACCTACAACTTTGTCGAAGACACCAAATTTGTTTTTTAAATATTGGTTTTGAAAAGATTGGAAAACGAATGTTTCATATTTTAACATTGAACATCGGACCATTAGTTGCTGGGATATCGAAATAGAGGATTGTTTGAGTGAGACTTAGAAAACATCAATTTTCCTGTTGCGCTGCAATCATGTGCGCCTATGGCTATAACATGAAAACGGTGCACTTTATCAAAATTTCGCTCAAGTACTTTTTGATTGCTAATTCGATATTTTTGATTTTTTTTTTAAAATCAGTATTGATTTAAAAATTTATTACTCTGTCAAAGATTTTTTATGCCCATTCTGAAAATTTCTGAAAAATTGGCATTTGATGTCCCCTTAAACACATCTAAAAAAAATAAAAATAGTGTTTTCTTGCAAATCAGGTTTGACTAAAAGTTAAAAAAGAAAATCACCAAAACCAAATCACTATTCGCAAGGGAATTCACTTTTAAATTGCGTGTTTGTTTTTTTTGCGTAAAACATAATATCACATCGAAAATGCTGAAGTTTTTTGATATTTATTTGCCTTCCGATTTATCAGGACCGGCCCGTGGCTTAATGGCTACGGCTCCCGCCTCATAAGCGGAAAGTTCCGGGTTCGATTCCCGACCGGTCTCCTTGAAATTATTGGACTATAATTGAACTTTGAATATGAACAAAAAACGCATGGAATCAGGTGGGATTCGAACTCACACCTTTGAATTGGTAATCAGATGCTCTAGCCACTCGGCCACCGAGGGGTTGACAACCCTTGAGTGAATTAATCCGTAGTGGTGAAATAATGGGTCATTTACTAAATAATACAACAATCCCTCTCCCAACGATTCCCCTACACACACCACACACCATATTCTATAAATAACTCGAAGTGGTTGGTACGGTATGTCCCCACTTCTTCTTCTTCCCCTGATGATTCCATGAAATGTGGGTTCCGTTCATAGAATCTGTCTCTTGCGGTTAATGCAACGCAGTAGGCCGGGCCGCTTTAGTGAGTGTAATACATTTCGGGGGTTCTCGAAAGTACTGCAATCATTAATAATGACAAGAAAGAACTCAAGGCGTAATCTAACCATAAGTTCTTCCCGGATGCTTTCTTCGGACTGGCTGCGCTTGTGTTCGATTAGATTAGATTAGATTAGATTTATTTGCCTTCCGATTTTTCGGACCATTTTTGAAGGGCGATTAGGAAGACAAAAACTTTGAAATATATATGCAACAGCAATGAAAAGAATGTTAACTATATAAATAGATTTTCCCTGGCTAATACTCAAACAATAATTATAAGGCATCGTTAACAAAGAGTTTATTTACTTGGAACTCAATTTAATTCACTCGTGAACTCGTGGTGTAGGAGTAAGCGTGGTTGCCTCTCACCCAGTCGGCCTGGGTTCGATCTCAGAAGGTACCAGTGGCATTTTCGAGACGAGTTTTTTTTCTGATCACGCCTTTCGTCGGACGGGGAAGTAAATGTTGGCCCCGGTCTAACCTAGAGGTCCAGGTCCAGGTGTAGGAATCGTCTTCCTGGGCTCTGTCTCGGTGGAGTCGCTGGTAGGCAGTTGGACTCCCAATCCAAAGGTCGTCAGTTTGAATCCCAGGGCGGATGGAAGCTAAGGTGTAAAAAGAGGTTTGCAATTGGCTTAACAATCAAGCCTTCGGACACCTAGTTTTGAGTAGGAATCTCGCAATCGAGAACGTCAAGGCAATGCTGTATAGTGAATAATTTGATTTTTTTTCAATTTAGTTTAAATAATGATTTAAAAGAATGATCAAGATTAGATCAAGCGATTAGATTTAAAAGATTGATGAAGACGTGCATTTAATAAGTGAATTAAAATTACAGTTTCTTTTTCTTATTGTGATAAAATTCTATTTGTGAAAAAAGCAAGCTTGAAATCTAATTTAAAATTACTTATTTTTTAAGCTTAAGGCCGTCCGATTTTATTTTTAAGTTCATAATAATCGAACAGAATGAAAATTATTTCATAGTCTAAATTAAATTAACTGTTAACGTTAACTGGAGCGAATCTAGGTTCTATGCGGGACTAATAAAAAATATTTGAGTATTGTGTAGCAACAAGCCTGAAACAGCTGACCCAATTTGCTAAAGATGACGGTGCATAAATTTGTGTGTTTGAACCCAAACAATGAGATTTAATTGTTTCTGCCTCGGAATATGAATCCGCGTACAGATTCACTGCAATCGTTCACAAGTTTTTACTTTACTTTTTGAGATTTGGATATTTGCCATATTGAGTAATGTCACAACTTTTTTTTAAGTTTTTAGAAACAATATCAATTTTTCAAAAAGGAATATTTTTTCAAACAAAATTTGCATGTAATTCGTATGGATTGCTAACTTCAGTAAATTGCTTCTAAGATATTTTCAACCAATTTATAAAGGATTGGTCATTTTAAACGTAAAAAATTACCACATAAAACGATGTTTGAAATTTATAAAAAATAGTTAAATATTGTGGCTAACAAACATTACACAATACCCACTTATTATTATTTCAATAAAGTTGTACAGAATTTTAGAGTAAACACTTTTTTTACCGTATTCGGTAGTTGAAAAATCGGTAAAGTTAAGATCGGTAAACCATCTGTCAAAATGAACAAAAATTTTCCGAATTTCGGTTGTACGATGAACAATTATGAACTTCAATACCGAATTTCGGTAAGCTTTTACCGAATACGATAATTTTCAGGTAACCGAACTGTGCAGCCAGCGATGGAATAATCATCATCAAAAGAAAATCTTTGGATGTTCATCAAGAGAAAAATTCTGAATGGAGCATGGCTCTCCTCTCTCACGCACGAAAGATCGGTACAAAGATTCTAAAAAAATCATCATCTTGATTATTCGGCGGAACATCTTTTTCACTACTACACATGCAAGTGTAACGTCACACGTCGAAAAATGACCTGTCACATTTTGTAGATGGGCAATGGGTGTAAACAAAATGAAATCAATATTTTTGAGTGGTGCTGACAAGGAAATTCACAAAAAATCATCAGCAGATTGATTTTCTTGGAGAATTTCGGGAGCGATTTTCTTTTGCGTGATTTGCCTCCTCTCTCTTTCGCGGGTGAAGAAAGTTCGCAAGCGAAATTGATTTTTTCGCGATTATTCCATCCCTGTGTGCAGCAATTGAAAATTTGGTAAACTTTACCGAATTCGGAAAAAAATCAATAGACCATTTGAAAAAGTAAGCGAGAATTGTGACTATTAGGAATTCTCGACGCGGATATCCATTTTTTTTTTGTCAATTTGTTAACACTTCTTTTAATGATTATGATATTTTTTTATTTGGATTACCAAGATAATAATTTTAGTTATTTGTGAACTTGTTTGTATTTAAAGTGTTGAACAACACTTTTATTCAGAATTCACCCTTTGCAAAAAGAACGTGTTTATCTTTTTTAGTTGTGACTTTGACCATCTTGTGTTAATACATTACTGTTGTAAAGCGCTTTATCGTAATGCAAAGAATCAAGCTGCAAAAGGAAGGAATTTATCAATCAAATTTTACATTAAGTGTGTTATTCACTGAAAATGCCTACGAATTGCCACCTAACGGAAGAATGAACAGAGACATTATCACAATAGATAACTTCTCCGTTTTTAAAGAATTGCATATTCTGCTCCAACTGCTTCGAAGAACTAACCGAATTCAACTGATTGCACCTTGTACGATATCTGCGACATGGCGTTGCTATCAAGCGTCAACAAGCACGCGTTTGCAAAGATAAGAAAAATCAACAGCAACGCTCTATCGCCAGCTCGCATTTGTCTTGTTCCGGCTCCTTGTCTCATTAATGAAACCTTCATTGTTTGACCTTCGTTATCACTTTGCGCGGAAGCATCTGTAATCAAATAAAATGTTTAAACAAATGTAACTAGCAACTGCTACTTACCAAAGCTCCAAGTTATTTCTTCATGCTTTGTTTACATCTCACACCGCCAGCTGTCACGCGAAACGTATCAGAAAAATTTCAATCAACTGTGGTCGCACTCACACTTCCCGTGAGAGCCCGGCACTTGTCGTCGTGCCACCTGTCAAACGCGGGCGCGCTCTCTCTCTCTCTCGCTCTAACTCTCACTACGAGTTCGAAGAATCTCAGTCCAGAGCGCTGTTGACGTTGCTGCTTTCCACACGGCTCGTCCTTGCGGGGCGCGCAAGGATTCTGACAGTTGCTCGCACACCCACACCGTAACACGCAGCTGTCAGTTTCGCACGCGAGTGTGTCGTCCTGTGAGTGCGTGCTCGGGAGTGAGTGACTATTGGAAAATTGGCAAAATATTGTCGTCCTTTCGCAGCGAGCAGGGAACTCCGCGGATGTTTGTAGTGTGTCGTAGTCAGGAAGAGACACTCTGTTTTTTCCTCGTCGCGGTCGTGTCGGGAATAAAAAGAAGTAGGAAGTAGAATTCTTTTCGGTAGTGGCGCTAGGACGAAAAATTAAACACGGGTCGTGGTTGGTGCGGTGAAAAACGCGGAAAATCTTCAGCCTTTGAAGATTTTCACGGCGGAAATCTTGGTGGAGTTGGGTTCTGGGTTGGGTTTTTTTTTGGGGAGTAGTGAACGGTGTTCTACACACGGAAAATGTCTACGATTAGTGAACAGGTAATGAAAAGAACAGTGTGAAGAAGAACGATTTCGGGGGAGAAAATGAGTTTTCAGGATCGTTCTGTGAAGTGGTATTGAAGGTGGAAAAGTTCCCTAAACATACGAATCCTTGGTGCGTGTTAGCCTGTGCAATGCCAGTGGAAGAAATCGATTAGTTCTGCATAAAAAGCTTCTGCAAAAGTGCTTAGAATTCACCCCAGAGTGACGGAAGGCTGATGACCGACCTCGGTCAGAATCTGTTCTGCGCCGTAGCACCCCCTCAATTTGGAATACATCTCTCGAGTATCTCTCGCTGTTATGGGGTACCGTGTTTTCCCAACAGTACAATTACTCAAAGAAAATTGTGCCCCGAAGCGGTTACTCCACAACAATCGGTAGAATTTCCCACGAAAACCCCTCATCGCTCCAAGTCGGTAAATTTTTCCTGGTCCCACCCTCGTCAGAGGAAAAGTTTGCTCCCGATCAAAGACCCACCACCGCGCTGCCCCCTTAGTCAACCCGGGGTCGAGTCCTGTCGATGCTTACACAACCGATGCCGAAAGGAAGAGAAAAGCTGGAAATTTTTGTCATCATCATCGTGTTTCAGGACAAAGTATCCTTTCAGAGTTACGGACCCTTTCACCCCCGCCGTTCGCGGACAGGTTTCCTCTTCCTGTGGAAGTTCGGACGAAAGTTAACTCCTGTTCATAACAGAGATAAAAAAAACATTGTTGTAGAAACTTAAACGACATCGACCAAAGGATGTAAAAAAATGGCAGCGGAAAAGGTTTATTAACTTTTTTTTCTGAAAGCTCATTATGGGAAAAATGGCTATGTTGACTATGCCTCCAGGAAGTTCGCTCTTAGTTGAGGATATTTTGTTACAGGAGAAAAAAATGTACGATGTTGAAGTTTTTAGGATTCAACTGAGCAGTGGAGTTGGTTTTCAACTACATCCATAAAAGCTTAGTAGCCAACAGGGAGAGAAAGACTCTCAGCCTGGAACACAGAAGAAAAAGAAAACAGTTCGTACACAAGCGTTCCAAAAACTAAGAGCTAATACTGAATTCGTATCATCTATAACTTAAAGTCAATTTATTGGGATAAATTAATAAAGATATAAGTGAAAATGGAATTTCCTCAATATGATATTGGTGATCTTCCGAGGAATTAATGCTTTCAGTTTTGGCATAGATACACAGCAAAAAATCCGATGGTAAAATCGCATGCAAAAACGTGCACATCACCTTCGTCAAAATAAACACTTAATATTACACACCGCATGTACAATTTTTACAAAAACAAAAAAAAAGTTGCAACCGACGGGATTCAAACCCAGCACCAACAGTAAGGACTGGCGCCTTAGCCTACTCGGCCACCAGACCGATGGAAAGCTGTTAGGATAAACGCATATATGAGCTTGACATTTCGGTCAAGTAGGTTTCCCATACTGATGGGCTACAAATTTCAGAGTGTAAAATCACATAAAATTGCATAAAATAATGCAATATTTATTTTACACCCAGGCCTTTTACACGCAGCTTGATTACTACTTTTTTAGCTGTGTATCTCCATGAATTATGAGGCCGTTCAACCACGTTTAACCTCTCAACGAGTCAGTAAACCCACAGCTGACAGCAGAGATGTTTGTTATTGTTTTTGATTTTGACAAGAATAGTTTCAACATTTTGGGACATCTGTTTCCATTTCCAAATTTAGTCGAATAAACAGTCATCATGCAAAAAGTACACATTTATTCTTTATGATGATGGTTCAACTTAAATTTGAAAATGTTGTTTTTCAGTGAAACTTCTTCATATTCTTGGAAATTGGAAGACATGAATGAAGCAATTCAACAAAAATAACAAAATGCACCGATAGTTATTGAAAACCGAAGAATTATCAAAACTAAATCTGATGTTATCCCAATTTTTGATCTATTTGGTGTCTTCGGCAAAGTTGTAGGTATGGATATAGACTACACTGAAAAAAATGATACAAGGTAAAAAAAAATTTGGTGATTTTTAATTTAACTTTTTGTCACTAAACCTTGATTTGCATAAAAAAAAACTATTTTTATTTTTTTTTTATTTTTTCATATGTTTTAGAGGACATCAAATGCCAACTAATATTCAGAAATTTTCATGTTGTGCAAAAAATCTTCGACCGAGTTATGAATTTTTGAATCAATACTGATTTTTTTCCAAAAAATCTAAATATTGGTCGCAAAAATTTTTCAACTTCATTTTTCGATGTAAAATCAAATTTGCAATTAAAAAGTGGAATTTTGATAAAGTGCACCAGTTTCAAGTTAAGGCCATTTTAAGGTATTTTTTTTGCAAATAGTCGCACTTTTTCATTTACAAAAGAAGTAACATTTTGCGTTTCTCTTTGTTTCGTCGTCCGTGTTTGTCGCGGGTGACCATGAACGGGCATGGATAACGACGATCAACTATCTCAAAACTCTTTTTTTCGTTAAATCGCAATGGCTCGTAATGTTTAGATGCAAACTCCTTATGTTTTTATATCAATTTTTTTGTAATTGTCTCCTCTACAACTTTGTAGATCATTGTTACACTTAAAAAAATAACCCTGTAAAGTTAAAAAAACATGAAATTTTAAAATGAAAATTTTGTTCTAAATGAAAAATTAACCCTTCTGGGTGAATTTAGATTCGTAAAGTACATCAAATTTCCCTTAAAATGACAAGTTCCAAAAAATGTTACAGTTGAGTTTCGGAAAATGGCATAGTTTTTAAAACTTTTTTAGTTTTTAGACACCAAATTTCTATCTAATCACCTGCCCATCTGCTCCCAACGAGAAAGTTAAGAGTACATAAATTTGAAATGAGGAATATGAACGAAAAATCTAAGTCACTCGAGGCGGGGTTCGATCCCCGTCCTTTGGATTGGTAAGCAAAAATGCTAACCATTAGGCCATGACGACTTGGTGAGCTATGATTGGAATTAGGAATAGGGTAGAGTAGTCATCAATGAGACACGGGGAACAATGATAAAATGGCTCTCACAAGTCGTAGTTTCAACCAATCAGGCTCATATTTGGGGGAAAGGTGTGTCTACTGGATACACGTCTGCCATAATAGTGGCTTTGGTTATGGACGCTCCCTTGACAAGTTATTCTTAAATGTTTGATTCTGCGGTGTAAAAGTAAATTATGGACAAAAAATATTTTTTCGCTCGTAGGCTGCCATTTACACCAAAACTAATAATTCTTCAAATTTCTTTTGACGTTCCATAGGGATTAAGTTGGGCTACAATGTCCTTTCATTAGATTTGGCAAAATTTAGAATATACCCAGAATCCAGGGCTGTATCATTGTTCCCCACTCATTTCAGCCCATGGGTAACAATGAGACACTTTGATTTTTCTTCAAAAAACTTTTCAAAATCGATGGAAATCTTTCAAAACATGAATTAAAAGTGATTTTTGGCATATTTATAGAGTTTAAACTTCATTTAACCAAAAATACAAAGTTATTTGGTATTAATTTATGGATTTTACAAAATTTAAATACACAGAAAAAAATAATGTAAATTTGGAAGCTGTAATTTTGGAAGGTTGAATATTACCACTTTTCTGATGTAATTTTACCTCAATTTAGAATGAAAAAGTGATATTACACCAGAAAAGTGGTAAAATTACACATTTCCAGAGGTAAAATTACACCTTTTTTCTGACATAAAAGATGTACCCCTTCCCAGATGCAATATTACCATGATTTTTTTTCTGTGTACATTTTAGTGTAACTTTTGTTAATAAAAGTTTCATGTTGGCAAAATTGCTCTAAAATGTTCAAGGCAAGTCACCTGCAATGGAACAATACAAAAACTTGATGTTTTGCTAGAAAAATGTTGATTTTCGTAGAGTGTCTCATTGTTCCCCAGCTGTCTCATTGTTCCTGCCAAGTGCATCTACAATGAGACAGTTGAATAACTCTGGCTGTAGACGTCAGATTGATCTCATATTTTGGTCAATGTTAGAACACATTAAAAGAAAGATAATGCAACTAAAAGCTCATTAAAAAATGCTGATGAAAAAATTTGAAAAATCGTTGAAAGTTGAAAACCAAAAGTGTCTCATTGATGACTACCCTACCCTACTGTTACAGAGAGCGAGTTGTGGCGCTATAACCTCGGCAAATAGTGTCCAGGGCATAGGGACGTGGCGTTGCACCGTGCCATGTCAATTTCGGTTCTTAAAATAAGCTTTCATTTGTGATATTGTTGTTCACAGCGACAAAGCTTATTTTTATCAGCACAATGTTTTTTCGTACTATCACGAAGGATTTGAAAAAAATAGCTTCGCAGCTTTTTTATAATGATGGCATCTTGGAACTATAGTTGATTCATGGCAAACGGTTTTCTTGTAAATGTAATTCTTTTGCATTAAATAAATTAAAAATGTTACTTAATCCACCGTAAGGTGTTTGATGCCTTCCTCACATTAATAAAGTTTTTTTTTTAAATAAAATTGTCTAACTTACAAATGTTCTCTAAGTCAAACTTCATACACTCATAACTCGATAGGGTTGTCAGATCTTTAATCCTTAAATTTTTCAAATTTTTAATGTAAAAATATCACAAAATGTGTTATAACTTGTGTATTACAATTCATGATTTCTGTTTGGTGGGTCTCGTGGCGCAGGGGTAGCGGCTTCGGCTGCCGATCCCGATGATGCTATGAGACGCGGGTTCGATTCCCGCCTTATCCACTGAGCTTCTATCGGATGGTGAAGTAAAACGTCGGTCCCGGTTTCTCCTGTCTCGTCAGAGGCGCTGGAGCAGAAATCCCACGTTAGAGGAAGGCCATGCCCCGGGGGGCGTAGTGCCAATAGTTTCGTTTTTCGATTTCTGTTTTCAGTTATACGGCTTCTTCCAATCTGTGGTCCCAAAGTTTGCAGTTAGTGCAAAAGTATAAATATAAAAATAAATGTTATACACAGTTTTGTTTCAATTGTCAACAATTTATTGCACATTTTTTCAACAACAATAATTTTGTTATTGCCCTCTAAATTCATAGGAAATTATGAAGGGTTTGGGAGGGGGGAGGTGTTTGTTGGTTGGATAGAACATTCAATCAAAATTTGCTAATTCTCATTTGGGTCATTCCATCTCAACTGTGCACGAAAAAGTGCAAATTTGAAAATTACCCTCTCCGACCCAGCTCTAATTTGGCAGAGCTGTTAATACTATCAAAACATGCAAGAATCGCGAATTTCATCCAAATCGGACCACCCCCTCAATTTTTGTACCTCCCCAAAAAATCGACTTTTTGGCGATTTTTGACCAAACCTTCAAGTTTCAAACGACGATAACTCAGGAACCACAAATCTTAGAGGGTCGGTCTTGGACTCAATTTTGAAGGAAATTGGACGTAGAATCCATTTCTGTGGTCAAATTTTTGATTAATTTATTTTTCTACCTGTATTGCGCAATTGAAAACTTTAAACGGCCGTATCTCAAAACACCCCAACTTATTTTTTAATTTGACCTCACCATCGTGTTCCCGGCCAATTTTACATAAGAATCACTTATCGACAAAAGGAATATGTTTCGTTCCAGAGATATCGAATTTTAAAGTTTTGTGTTTTCGAGATTACCTACATCAGCTTCATTCGCCGCATCTGCTAGAAGCACAAAGGCGGGCTGATCAATAACTGCTACCTGGTGTTCTAGGAGATGATTAATTTAATTTATATTTTCATAATTTTACGCAAATATTTATTCAAATGGCTAATAGGGAAATTCTGGTATGTTTGGCAGGTTAAGTCCTCGCTCCTTGTTTCGTCCAATTTGCTCATTTTCACTATTTAAACAACAAATTTTGCAAAACTTTTGATAGAAACTTGCTTGTTCACTTCTTATTGAGCTATTTATCACTCGATTTCAGTTGAAAACGCTTTTAATCAGCTGTAATTGAATGCCAAAGCGCTGATATGGCAACATAAGAGGAACGCTGGAATTAGATGCTGTTCCCTACCTTGATCAATCTATTTTTGTGAAAGGAATATTTATTGGGTTATTTTACATGTTGCTAACCGTTTTAGAGTACCTCCGAGGCCATGACTAGGGCCTTCATCATGAGCGGTAGCAAAATAGTGCCATTCAGCAAAAACCCCAAAACCTGCTTTATTATTATTATTATTATAGTTCATTATTGACACTTTACCATAATTTGGCAAATCCTATTTATGGTTTAAAAGATTGATCATATTAAATCATTTTTAATTTTGTGAGCCAGCTCCATTTGATTAAAAGAATCCAAGAATGATGTAAGGAAAAAAATACTGTTGTTCGGACGGTGTCGAAATCATCGCAACTAAATTTGGGGAATTAGCCGCTTTGCAGCAGATCAAACTTTGTGATTTTCTTACATTTTTCAGTTTTATACTTTCCAGAAATCCTTTTCCTACTCCTTGTGATCGTCCTTCACTAGAGTACAACGTATCAACAAATTTTATTAATTTTGTTCATATTTTTTACTCAGTAATGTATCGTGTACTTATTGTTCAGTGTTACTAACAAGATTAATTGCATTTTCCTGCTCGCTTTGTCGGAATCCAATTCTGCCCTCTATTGCTCGTTATTGCTCTGTCCTGTGGGTTAGTACAGAAATTGACTTCATTCATTTTTTTGAGCAGATAAACATTCGTGATTCAACTCCAGTTTCCTACAGTGTTATACAGTCAATTTTTGCCCAATTTGATAAAGATTGTTCATGATGAAATATTATTTCAATAAATGACCAGGTAGCAGTTATTGATCAGCCCGCCTGTGTGCTTCTAGCAGATGCGGCGAATGAAGCTGATGTAGGTAATCTCGAAAACACAAAACTTTAAAATTCGATATCTCTGGAACGAAACATATTCCTTTTTGTCGATAAGTGATTCTTATGTAAAATTGGCCGGGGAACACGATGGTGAGGTCAAATTAAAAAAATAAGTTGGGGTGTTTTGAGATACGGCCGTTTAAAGTTTTCAATTGCGCAATACAGGTAGAAAAATAAATTAATCAAAAATTTGACCACAGAAATGGATTCTACGTCCAATTTCCTTCAAAATTGAGTCCAAGACCGACCCTCTAAGATTTGTAGTTCCTGAGTTATCGTCGTTTGAAACTTGAAGGTTTGGTCAAAAATCGCCAAAAGTCGATTTTTGGGGAGGTACAAAAATGGAGGGGGTGGTCCGATTTGGATGAAATTCGGGATTATTGCATGTTTTGATAGTATCAACAGCTCTGCCAAATTTGAGCTGGATCGGAGAGGGTAATTTTCAAATGCTGTTCCGCTTCAGATGGAATGACCCATTTATTGTTAGACTACATTTTTGCTTGTTACAAGAAGAACGGCATTAAGACAAAAACACAAAAAAAAAAACAAAATACGACAGCCTTAGTGCAAAACTGTGCGGAGTTGATATGATTTTTTCCTATCAACTAATATTCTATGGGAATTCCAATTCAATTTTATGACCCGATGTATAATTTTTGTGTGCAAAGGATGTCTATTTTAAAGACTGGCTGCCAAAGTTCAATGTTGTTAGTAAATTTCTTAGCTCAACATAAACTTCCATTTCGTAGAGTTGAATCTACATATTTCCCTTCACATTAGCTATTCAAATTAGCCTGTAACATTGTTTGCAAGGCTTGGCAGACATATAGCAGTTCGGGAACTCATCGTTGCCAAGACACTGAAACGGAGAAGGTTCTCTTTTTGAAAGTTGTGATGATAATTCGTAAACGCTTTAGTTTTGACATGCTTTTCCCAAGCTCCAAACCGGACCGAACCGACCCCAAGGGGAAGAGCGGAGCCCACAACTCCCCGTGCAGCAATAGGCTATAATTTGGCCCACTAAAAACGTCCAATAAGAAAAGTCACATAACACACTGCGGGTGGCCTCACCAAATGACACACATAGACTCGTGCACACATAATTACACCAAAAAGTCACGCTCGAGTAACCTTCAGCGAAGGTTGCGCGTGTTTTCGTGCGCTTTGCTGGGTTCAGAGATTCAAACTGACACCTCTTGCCGTTATGTGACCCCGGGACAGCAACATGGCACACGCCACCGATCAGAGCAGAGAAAAGCAGATCGATTTCCGGTTCCTCCGGGCGGGATCTCCCGTGGTGTTATTAGTGTGTGACGTGGGGAGACTGTGTGAAGGAAGTGAAATCTGAATCTTTTTGTCATCTCGTCATGCTCGTGCTATCTTGCCACACGTGCAAAACTTGACATCAATCATGAGATATTCAACAAATATCCCGTGCAACGTTGACACCCTTGATATAAATTGTAGTTCCGATTAGATAGTGCTCTCTTAACGCACTGCAATTGCGACAACTAGCCTTGTTTGTATGTCTACTGTTTAAATTTTCTGTTATAATGTATTTCGTGACTTTGGCAACCAAATTCCATCAAATTTTTGGAAAATGCACTGAACGTGCAGCCAAACAAAATGTGTTTGCTACGTGCTCTAGTTTTAGTTTGTTTAAGGTCAAATCAAATCAAATCAAATCACGTTTTCTCGAAATGTCAAAAAAGCGACTAGAGATAAGCTAACACGATCACGTTGGCTGGCGTTTGTTTATCTGTGTACAACCACCCGTGATGAGTTTCCGATGATTTAAATTGACCGTTAAATTGTTGATTACTGGTTCTCAAAATTTGTCACGTCTGTAAGTTTGTGTTTATAACTTCTTGCTTAGTTAAATTGGTTCAAATCCAAATTTTGAGATTTCATGTCCTTTCTTTCACCTTCCCAGTTTGACGGCACTGCACAGCAAAATGAATATCATGTTAATTTTATTTTTTTAATTAATTCTACCCACTTGGAGAGGTTAATTGGTTATCGACGGGTGGCCTCCGCCGGTGCCACCACGTGGGCCACGCCAGGCTTTGTATCCAAGTGACACATGGAGCCTGGATGAGCTCTTGTTGTTGTTGCTGTTTTCGTAGCTTGAAGGAACGGACAGTGTCATAAATAAGGCAAAATTGAATGATGCACTCGGGTGGTGGCTGCTCGATATCCAACCAGCAGGAAAAGAACCGTCAGCATTCGCGGAAATTGAGAAAAAATCTCATTACACAAAGTGCCACCCACTGTGGGGACAGCTTTTCGATAGTACGGCGTTTAATTAAAATTAAACGAAGGGTGTGATTTTCCAACTGTTCTACATTTAAGTTGACAGACGAGATTGATTTCAAATTGCAACTGTAATTAGATCAAAATATGCTCAACCCCCGGTGGTTGGTCACTTTTTCGTTTGACACTTTTTCAGTTCGTACCCCGTTGGTTGGTCAAAGTCAAACTAAAAAGTTACGAACTGTCACTTTTTACACGGCGCTCACGCACACTATCAAAACAAATGTTTGGTAGTGTGTGTGAACTCCGTGTAAAAGGGGTGTCAAACTAAAAAGTGACCCGTTCGTTTGACAACAGTTGGTGTCCAACCATCGGGGTTTGAGTGTACACGTTTCTAATCTAATCTAATCTAATCAGACCCTAGCGCAGTCAATCTTTCAAAGGGATCCTGGAGAGTGCCTTAGGTTAGATGACGCCTAGCACTCTTCTTGTCATTTATTAACATTTGTAGTGCGCCATTGCATTAGAATGTATTGAAACATCACAAGCGTTAAAGCGGCCAGGCCTACTGCGTAAAGCCGTATCGCAGAGATGATTCGTAATTGGGTTGAGTTTGAGCACCGAGTGTTCGAGCAACAACACAATTCTGAGCATTTTTGCTTACCAATCCAAAGGACGGGGGATCGAACCACGCCTCGAGCGACTTTGATTTTTCATTCATATTCATCATTTCAAATTTCTGTGTTCTTAACTCTCTTGTTGGGAGCAGATGGTAATCGAACCCAGAACCATTCGCTTATAAAGCGAACACCGTAACCAGTCAGCCATGGCCGCTCCTCGTGTACATATTTTGTGTAAAACTGAGTGGTAGGATAAATCTAGGAAAAAAAAACCAGAAATCTGTTTACAGTCATTTTTCGTGAACATTTTTGTAGAGATAGCAGAACTACATTAATTTTTCCTTTGAAAAGTTTGGTGTTTGACATTTCTGTGAAATACTTAAACCTATTTCATATAAATAATCAGAGTTACGCATCAATTTTTTTCTGAAAATTACAAAAAAAATGTAACTTATGAATCGGGGTGGTTGTCCTTCTCCGTTGCTGAACAGGACCGCAATACCCTATCAACTCAACTGATCATACGCTTCAACGATCTAATGGTGTTTCCCTTATCAAAAGCATGTATGAATGCGCTCAAGATCATCAAAACTAGAGACGAAGAGAATAGGTAACAGTCGTTGACCACCAACGGCGCCCGCCATGTCAGTTTGTAGATATCGAGGGAATGAGGCGGGAATGTTAGTATGTACAGGTTGCTACCAAAGGTGGGTTCTATACGATATCCACACCCCCACGTGTACCGGAAAAACTACTTCTACTTGGGAATTTGTTAGTAGGAAAGGGTAATGGTCAGGATTCATCATAGAAGATGATGATGTGACCCAAAAATCAATAAGTCTTGTTTATATGGTGTTGTATTATTCTCAAGGCAAACAATCGGATGCTGCTGAGGAGACAATTCCCGTTTATTTGTTGTTAAGTTTCATTAGTGGTTATAATCTTAGAAATTATATGAAATTATTGGGACAGATATTAAACAATCAAACAACGAAACCATTCCAAATCAATTCCAAATTTTGCCGGATAGTTTGGACACCAAATAACAATGTTTTGAAACAGTCCTGAGTAACTTATTGCTTTTGTAATACATATATTTTATTTAAAGCATTTTTTTTAAATATTTTTATATCCAAGGATAGCTTACTAGCTTACCTTTTTCCGTCCAGAGCATTTTTTACGTTTTTCTTTGCCATTTATTACAGTCTTGACCAAATGGAGCATTTCCATTCGAGCAGTTTTTGCTTTTTTCTACAATGTATTTCTTATGAAGCGAACTGTCAAAAACTGCTCGACTGCGGGTGCTCCATTGGTTGAAACTTAAAATGATATTAGTGAACAGCCGAAATAAAAATGTGCATGAAGAATTAGTTTAATTAATTTGACCGTTTTAGAAAAAAATCAATTTGAAATTAAATAAGTGGTGCATTAGTGCTACCTTAGGCGTTAGAGGGTTAAACGAAACCATTTTGAATCAGTTTTCTAACGAAAACCCTAATTTCCATAAAGCTTGGGATTACTCATCATGCAGATGAGCCCTTCATTTTTTCCAAACGTACAATCATATAAAACTTGTTAAGGGATTACACACATATAAATCAGCAACAATGTCAAAGGTTGGTTTGAGCATACACTTAACCTTTTTTAAAAACCTGTTTACTGGGCATTAAAATAAACATTTTCATCTATTATCAAAACAAATTTGAAGACATTGACATAATAACATAGCAGTTTCGAAAAACGGGTGCCATGATGTCTCAACACTGCAGTTGTTGCAACGATTGAAAACACGATTAAAACAATTCTGATCACTTTTTTTTTAATTTAATTGCAAAATCAAAAAAAAAAAGGAAAACATTTTACGATGGATCAACAATGGTCTCCTTGAAACGAGCTGTCAAGTAGGAAGCTTTCTGTCAAGAAGGGCCGCATATTTAATTTTGAACAATTGAATTATAAATCTTCATTTTGGGATGTTTTTTGTAAGAAACCCCGGCATATTATATGTTTTTAGAAAAATTTTATTAAATACTGTAAACCGATTTCAATTTATTTTTTGAATATTTTCCAACTGGTTTGAGTTTTTCCAAGACTTTTATTTTTAAAACATGTACTAGGGTAGGGCACACAAGGTCCATGCACTATTCTTGAAAAAAAAAATCAAATAGTGTTTAAAAAAATAGCAGCGTTGAGTTAGTTTTTGTTGTTAAAATCAGGTTAAAAGTGTTCAAATTTTATTTTTGCGTCGGATGTACTATCGCCAAGGTTGCTGATATAGTTTTAACAAAATAAAAACAATGTTAAATTTAGTTAACCAAGTTTTTAAGCTTTTAACAAAATACATAAAAATTTTAGGTGAAATTGTCAAAATGTCAAAATTTTGCCTGTAATTTGTTAAAAATAGTTTTCTTTTATAAAAATATCGATTCATATTGCATTTTAAACTGAATTCGAAGCACGAACCAAAACATTTCACATTTTGTATGAAATTTGTTCTGCTGAAAATGCGTTAAAATTCAAAAGTTTTACACAATTTTTTATAATTTACAAACTTCGTTTACCTTCTCCTAGTGGAAAATTGTCCGAAGAATCCGAAAATGCATTCCGTTTTCCTATTTGAAATCATGTTCATTGAAAAAAATCATGACACTTTGAGATTATGAAAATGATGCTGTTCATCAACGTTTTCTTTATTATAGTTAACTAACTTTTTAAACTATTCAAAATTTTATTAAAGCTTCTTTCAGCCCTTTTGAAATGTTAGTCTTGAATAAAAAAATTAAAATATTGTTTTCGAAAAGATCCGAAAATTTTACGAATGTTTCTTATTATAACATTGAAAATCGGACCATTAGTAGCTGAGATATCGACATTCAAAAATGCAAAATGCAGAAAATTTTCTCAGCTTTTCAAAAATATTTCTTTCAAAAAAAAGCTAACATGGGCACTAATTTAAAAAAATAATAACTGCGACTATTTTCAAAAAAGTTACCTAAAAATGGCTGTAACTTGGAAACGGTGCACTTTATCAAAATTTAACAAGAGTCCTTTTTGTTTGAAAATTTGATTTTACATCGAAAAATAATGGCATCATTAGTGCGCTGACCCCGGGGACGCGCTGTCTTGTTTTTGCATGCTCATTTTCATTTCTTTTGTGCCGCTGTTTGTGTGCTTGGGTGAATGGTTATTATAATTAAATAATGGCATCATTAGTGCGCTGACCGCGGGGACGCGCTGTCTTGTTTTTGCATGCTCATTTTTATTTCTTTTGTGTCGCTGTTTGTGTGCTTGGGTGCTTGGTTATTATATATAGGTGAAGGGATTTTATTAAATGATCATTATATTGCATTATTATATTTATTTGATTATATAACCACACTATGTTTTACACTTAACACATCATACAAAACACATATGAAACTGTAAACAGGAGCGTTTGGTACGGTATGTCCACGCATCCTTCCTCCCCTGTAGATTCTGTGAAATGTGATCCGTTCTCAGAATCCTCTCTGCGGTAAACACAACGTAGTAGGGCTGGCCGCTTTAATTTTTGCAATACATTTTCGGGTGTTCTCGGATGTACTGCAATTATTAATAATGACAAGAAAAGTGCTTGGGGCGTAATCTAATCACAGGACTTTCCAGCATGCTTTCATCGGACTGGCTGCGTTTGTGTTAGATTAGATTAGATTAGATTAGAAAATTTGATTTTACATCGAAAACTGAAATTGAAAAATGTTTGCGACTAATATTTCGATTTTTAGAAAAAAATTAGTATTGATTCAAAAATTCCAAACAATTTTTTGCACATTCCGGAAATTTCTGAAAAGTTGGCAATTGATGTCCCCTAAAACATAACAAAAAAAAGTTATAAAAATAGTGACAAAAAGTGAAATTAAAAATCACCAAATAAATTTACCGTGTATTACTGTCCATATTTACAACTTTGCCGAAGAAACCAAATGATACAAATTTTTGAATTTTCATATATCACCACAATTATGGAACAGGCAATTTGGAGGCAGTGCTGCTCTGGATAAAATAGTCTAGGAATTAGGCTTTTTGTTCAAAATGTACTACTTTTACTAGTGAAATAGCAAGAGAATGTCCAAATGAAGGTCCTTAAAATAGTAGGGTCGACAGAGAAGCTACATTTGGCATGTTATTAGAAATTATCACAGTAGTGTTCCGATTTTTTGGGATGACTGTATGTGTTCGATGCTATTGCAACTATATTATTTTTAATTTAATGATGCATGAATTATACACTCAACCCCCGGTGGTTGGTCACTTTTGCGTTTCAGACTTTTTTAGTTTGTACCCGATGGTTTGACAAAGTCAAACTAAAAAGTGACGAACTGTCACTTTTCACACGGAACTCACTCTTGCTATCAAACCAAACCTTTGGAAGTAAGTGTAAGCTCTACGTAAAGAGGGTGTCAAACTAAAAAGTGACCCCGATCGTGACAATTGATGTAAAACCATCGGGGCTTCAGTGCACATACAATTGTTACTAAGCCAATCTAAGTAATTTCGTTACACCTTCCATCGTGGACGTGCCCCACAAACGAAAAGTTCACCGTCCTACTACGAATGGAGTGAACTTGCAGCATCTGCTCTCATTGTTATTCCGGTCAAGTGATAGTGGCTCACAAATACCACAGAAAAAGGCCCTGGCATTTGAAAAAAAAAGCAAAAAACACTTAAATCAAATGAAAGGGGCATCACGATGACACGGCGAATACGGCGAGCCAAAGATCAGCTGTAGCTTAACTTTTGGGAACGTTTAAACAAGCTTGAGTGAAGGGGGAAGGAGGGACCGGAACGTATACTTCGTAGATTAAACTACAATAAATAAGGTTTAAAAAACGTTGACTTGATTACAGCTGTTAGTGGCCCTCTGAGAAGCGTATATGTTTGCACAACGGCTCTTGAGAGCTTGGTGTGAACTATGAGATTATTAGCAATTTAAAGAAAACAAATGATTTCAAGATTACCATATCAGAGCTTGTTGTAGGTATGAGCAGCTTATACAATTGTTTTTTTTTATCACTTATAGACAAAGAATAGTTTAAGGACTGATGAGGGTTTTTTAAAAACAATTATCCTATAGTTATTGCAATATTCTATACCACGAGTTGCTGGTGAATATTTAGTTTTTTTCTGAAAAACTCGACTTTCTCGAAGGTCAGCCTAGTTCCAGTGTGCGGCTAATCTTTCCACTGACAGCAGATGTCTGTCTACGGTGTGTACTGTATCAGTTCAACGCTGTACAATCCTCTGGCAGCCACACCGACCGTATTCGCCGTCCGTTTGTTCTCAACCCGTTCGTTCTTTGTTTGGTTGCCAAAGCTGTTGCCCGCGTCTGCCGAGAAGAGTACGGTGAACCACAATATATACGGTGACCTCGGTGCCTCCCTAATCGTCTTCTTCTCGTTCCATTCCGGACTGGCAAGTGGAACCAGTCTAGTGCCTCTTGGTCGGGTCCGGCCGGTTTGTGTCCAGATTTGTGTGGTTCGTACTTTATCACTGTCGAGGGAATGCTGCGTTTAACTGTGGAACAGAGGAAGTTTTGTTTCCTTCGATTTACTTCGCAACTGTAATTTCATTTGCAGTGATTTTGAAATTTAATCACTCTTTTTAAAATAAAATCCTTTCCATTCTTAATTGAAAGAGGGGAGCGTTCTTTGCACACCAGAAGGGCGAACGATACACCCGAGTGGAGCAGATTTTACGCAACAATTACCCCATTAGAGCACTTTATCAGCACTCCACCCCCGGGTTGAGTGTGTTCAGTGGCATTCCAAGTTCATCCCTGACCTGACCTGAATCAATTTCTTGCGCCATCCATCATTATCCTTTGGGGTAGGGAGTTGGTTGGTCTAGGCTGGGCTTGCCACGAATCCGCTTTATATTTCCAGCTTGGTGCGCACCACTGTGCCAGTTGACCATGGACAAGAAGATTGCATATATTTTGAAAAAAAGTGAGTTTTGTTATCATCAGCCTTTTCCTCAGAAACTCCCAAATAAAATATATTTATCTCTAAATTTTTATAGCACTACTTTATATTCCAACTGATAAAAAAATACAAAAAAAGTTTCAAAAAATTCTGCCATTTTCCGTAACTGAACCATAACAATATTTGGGTTATGTCATTTAAAAAGAACTTTTATTTTATTTTTGTTTCTGCAATAACCCAGAAGGATTGTTTTTGGGTAAAGGAACAAGAGTTGCCACTTAAGACAAAGTTTCACGAAAATCGAAGAGGCGGAGAATTGCTCACATAGCGTAACACGGAGTGACATTCATGTGATTACAATTTATTTTTGGAAATGTTTCCCACTTATCTTTTTTCCCATTAATAATAATAAAAACTAATCTAATCCACCAATGTGGTTGGTGCCTTCCTCACTCTTTACCAATAATGGGTCGAATGATGAATCCGAACTTGGATTACATACATTTAATTGAGATCCAGCTCCAAAAAAGTACATAATCATCACTTTAATGGCCATAACTCAAGACAGGGTTGCCAGATCTTTAATGTTTTGGGCTTTTTGGAAAGGTCTTTCAATTACCTAACCAATTGTGGTTCGGGTGTTGTATCCGGACATAGTTTACATACATTTAGGGGAGTTCCGGATAAATGTGAAAACACATTTTTGTACATATATTTTGAACGAAACTTTTTGGAAAAATAAAAAAACATAAAAAATTGTTAAAATGCATTTTACACTAAATCAGTCGTTTTGCAATTATTAGTTTCAAATAAAGTAGGCTTTTTCAAAATCATTTTTTTGCGAAAAATTAACTTTTTTTTAATTTAAGAGATTTTTTAATAAACCAACTCATGCTGAAAATTATTTTAATCGCAGGGAAATACATTTTCATTAGATTTCAGCTTAATTACATTGAAAATTTAATTAAAATTATTACCCCCTGATTTTTCTGACCGAATTTGAAGTGAAGGGACTTGTAACAGCCTAATTTCATTGAGAAAATCATGATATTTTGAGAATATTAAAATAATTTTATTCATTAACATTTTCTTAATTATAGCAAACCAACTTATAAAAATTCTTATGAAAATCTTTTTCATGGAGTACTTTGAAGACTTTTCTATCACGGTCAGTATGATTGCAAATCATACCGCACGTATTGTAAAACGGGGTGACTTTGATAGCCGGGGACATTGATAGGTTTGAGATTTTTTAACAAAATTATGAGTAAAAATTAAATACGTACGGAATTGTATGGAATCATTCAGACCGGGAAAGAGAAAGGTTCAAGGTTCTTCTAGAAGAATTTGTCATTAAATTTTAAAAAGTTTAGAAAGTATGTTAACTATAATTAAGAAAACGTTGACGAATAGCATCATTTTCATATTCTTAAAGTGTCATGATTTTATCAATGAACATGATGAACGGATTCTTCAAACAATTTTCCAAGAAGAAGCTAAACGAAGTTCGTAAATATTAAAAATTGTGTGTTTTTGAAATATTATTAAATAAAATTTCTTAATTTGAAAGCATTTTCAGTAAAACAAATTTCATGCAAAATGTGAAATTTTTGATTCGTTCTTCGAATTCAGTTCTAAATGCCAAATGAATCGACAATTATATAACCAAAACTATCTTTATTAAATTCCATGCAAAATTCTGACTTTTTTACAATTTCATATGAAATTAATGTGTATTTTTTAAAGTTTATAAACATAGTAAACTAAATATAAACATGTTTTTTTAAATCAAAATCTACCTAAATTTTATTTGAATTGTGGAAAAAACTCAAATCTATCAAAATCATCCCGACTTCTTACCAATGGTAGTTTTTTTTTCTTAGAATGAGATAAGTATGATAGTTTGACTTGTGTTAGTTATAAAACTTATGCCGATTTTTTTGGTCTGTCATTTGTTGCAGCTTGAAACTGAAAGTTTTTTTAGAACAGGTGACTAGAAAAATACGGAAAACAATAAACGGGTAAAATAAAATAAGATAAAACATAATAAGAAGCTGTCACATTTTTCGTAAAGCGAAACATTCTTAGAAGTATTTTCAAAATAGTGAAAAATAATTAATCTCGAAAACAGGTCCTGGTAGTTATGTCATTGACATGCCCAGAATGAAAAATACATTTTCTACGAAATATAGAAACTAGTGTTCGGTGCCAAAATTCTCGTCGGAACATTCCTGGGGGCTCGCGGTTGGGGCCGATTCCGTCAAATCATCAATTATCATGCTTGGAATTGCCCATACTTTACAAATGTCCTCACGTGCTCGTGAGGTCGTCGATTTTGGCTTAAATTTGGATTAGAATGACATTTTATGCTTCTTTGAATGCCCTACATTTTGATCTTCACAAATCAACAAAATTCGATTTCAATGCTGCAATATTTAGCAAAATCCGAAAATCCCAAAGGTTGTCATTTTCAATATGAAATGTAGTTCCGAGCAGATCATGCTTCTTTGAATGCCCTACATTTTGATCTTCACAAATCAACAAAATTCGATTTCAATGCTGCAATATTTAGCAAAATCCGAAAATCCCAAAGGTTGTCATTTTCAATATGAAATGTAGTTCCGAGCAGATCATGCGAAAATCCCAAAGGTTGTCATTTTCAATATGAAATGTAGTTCCGAGCAGATCATGCTTCTTTGAATGCCCTACATTTTGATCTTCACAAATCAACAAAATTCGATTTCAATGCTGCAATATTTAGCAAAATCCGAAAATCCCAAAGGTTGTCATTTTCAATATGAAATGTAGTTCCGAGCAGATCATGCTAGAGATACCCTGCAATTGCGACAAATTGGCAAAGAGAATTTCAGTCAGAGGGTCGTTTTGTCACTCTAGCATGCATGAAATCCTATGATTTACTTTGTTCAAAGAACAAATTAAAAATTGTATATTTGTATAAAATTAAAGCATGTAAGGCGATATCCGCAAATAACGTGGCCTTTTAGGGGGCGGGTTGTGGTTTGAATGTGTGTACAATTAAAAATAAATATCTCACTTTGTGAGATCATTTTTAATTAACTTTTAACTAACTAATTTAGTAAACTAAATTTTTGCGTTTAGAAAATATGAATTGAAAATTTTAAAAATATCACACGATTCAATCAACAATGTAATTTTTATTGACTCTATTCGTATCTTGTGACATCCGCTTGTCTGTGAACCAGCCACCAAAAGCGGCCGCTTTCTGGAAGTTGCTCTGTTTGGTCTGCTCCGATATTCCCCGTCGTCGTGTCCGCCCAAGTTGAGCCGGCAAACGTACGGCCGGGATGTCCCTTTTTCCGTTACGCTCATTTAATCCGGAACCCCTCGCGTGGACGGAATTATAAACCCCGAGGAAATCCGTACTCTCTGCTCACACCGGTTTCGGTCATCAGCCTTCCGCTCGAACGCCTCTCTAGAAGGGGCGTCGTCGCCTTTTCCGTGAAGGGTCACACAATCGTTAAACCAATGGGGTGGCTCAGCTTGAAGGATTTTGCTGTTTAGAAAGGAGCCACCTGACCAGATGGTGCCACTGCAGTTCGCTTTTTCATGATGTTTGGAACCTCTTGAATTGAATGCAATGAGAATTGTTATTAATGATTTATATTAAATTCGATGAAATAACTTTTCCACACTCTTTTCCAGAACTGTGATGTGCACCTGCAGGCCGAAATCGAGGGGCTGAAGAACGCCCTGGCCGACAAGCACTCCCAGCTGGTGGCCATGGAGAATGCCTGCCTGGTTGAGAGTGACCGCCAGGTCGAACTCGAGGACAGCATCATCGCGTGGCAGGACAAGTACGAGCGGCTGTACGAGTCGCACAAGCGCGTCCAGAAGGTGAACCAAAACCTGGAGGACAAGCTGCTGAAGCTGGTGGACCGCAACGCCGGCGAGCGAGCCCAGCTGACCAGCGATGTGGCCACGCTCAGCGTGCGGCTGGCGCAGGCCAACTACAACGTGCAGAGTCTGAAGCGGGAGATTGTGAGTATTTACAGATTGTTTCAGCGTTCACTGGTATTTAAAACATAACCTCATCCTAAACTGTTGTCAACAAACCGGTTGGCCGGTCCCCAACATATTCTGTTGCACGTCGAGAATAGTTTAAATATTTGCTAGACAAACATAAATAGATTCTGGTTGGGTTGGGTCCACCACGGAGGGATCGAGCCACAAGCTGACAGCATTTAATTAACCATAATCCACTGATTGACCCTTGTAAAATGGATTAAGACAACTTTAGAGGCTGAACCAGCCGCTGCCGGTTCTATTTATAGATTCTTGAGATAACCTCAGGGTTGAAGATTTTGAGTGATATGGCAGAGTGGAATTCAATTTGTCATCGCTCTCGTGTATGAATTAAATTTCCCTTATCAAAATTTCATCTTTCTGAGCTGACGACACAGAATTTATAAATTTAAATTTCTCCCGTTTCTTTTCCACTTTTGTCGCTTTTTCACTAAACCTGAACCAAAAGATTGAAAGCAGCGGCACTCTGTCAGATATTCGTAATTTAATCAAAACAAATACGAACCTTAAAACTTGTTCTGCTGTTTCCCCTCTCCTCCTCCCCGGAGCAACGAGTTTTCGTGTGTTTTTCATTCTTGGGAAAAAATAAGTCAACCCCAAACCCATCCGAGGGGGGAATTGGATTTCGCTTACGGCAGCAAGTATCCAGCAAGTGAAAAGTAAGTAACAAGTAAACCGTCAGAGTTGGGACGAATTAGGCGCAATTTTTCACGCTTGGGAAAGCGGAGAAGAAATTCTTCGAAACGTTTCCGGTTCTGTTTTGGGATTTTTCCGGAGGAAATGTGAGCGTTTTTCTTCGAGTCTTTTGAAGAACGCGAAGCATGCTAATGAACATCCCTACCTTGCAAAGATGCTCAAAGCAGATCCAGATCCTCAAAGTTCTGCGTACTGCAAAATGGAAAATAATTGATTTTTCCATTAAAAATCCACTTTGTTACGCTGAAGCATCCTCGTGTGGGCTCCAATCGTTACCGTCAAGAAATGAATACTCAACTCGTGAACAGCGAAAGATCCTAGTCGAATAAGAGTCCTTTCGAGGGAACTGACTGTTTTTCATTTGTTGCAATTTATTCTATCGTACCCGCTTACTTCTTGAAACATTTCCCATTTTCCAATTGCCCTCCCGCCAAGCGTCAACTTTGTCTTGCCGAAGAAAATCAACATCAGATGGCTTCTGCAGAAAGAAGCTTTTCGCAATTTAGGGTGGGTGCGAAGGCTGAGGGGTGCAAGATTAACGATTTCGAACATTTCCTGACCTGGAAGAATGTCGGTGATGCGGTTCGACGAGTTTTGTGCTCGGATTCGGAAGTGAAAAGTTTGGCGAGCTTCCATTGTGAGCAGGAAAAGTTGGGAGACCGATCTGTCTTGCCGTGTTCGTTGGAATTCGGGAGAATTTTCCGGGAATCTTGAATAAAGTTCCTGGAATTGTGTTTGTGATTTGTGGTTCAGTTGGCTTTCTGGTTGAGTGATACTTTGCTCAAACAGGTAGGTTAGACAACTGGGTTTGGGATTAGATAATGGAGTATTCGATTCGAGTGGTAGAAATGACAGTTCTCACATAAGGAATTTATTGTAGAAAAAAGCAAAAACTGCTCGATTGAAAATGCTCCATTATTATTAAATGCATGAAAAAAAAATCCAAGAAATATTTGAAAGAAATTTGTTAGAAAAAATATTTAAAGCATAATAGCAAATCTTCACAAAGCCCAGAAATAAATTTCATTTGTGTTTTTTGATTTTTTTTTATTTTACTTAAACTCTTCAGGGGGCTTCTCTATGACTAATGAAGCCAATTTGCATCATTGGTTTGGCTATACAATACTCTATCCCTAATAAAGGCAATGTGATTGATGGAATCCTTCGAGATCATCCGCTTTTCGATAGGGTTTTGCTTCAGGATCAATGTTTTCATGCAACAAAAAAATCCCAAAAATCGTTTAGAACTCGCGATTTGCGATTAACTGGAAAATTGTCTGTTTTCTTAGAATATATCATATTTTGTTATAAAACCTTGAAAAATACGTTCAAATTTCTCCGCATTTGCCTCTATTTCATAATAAGGAGTCCTACCAATAATGGTCAGCACTTAAGTGCCAATAACATCATTTTTTTTTCAAGATTTTGAGGAACATTGTTGTTTTTGGTAAAAAAATTAAACATATTTATTAATGTAAGCAATATTTTTCATTCAAAAGTAATTTTCATTAAAATCTTAAAAAAGCGGTTGATTTAAAATAAATTTCTTTGTCATGGCGCTTACTTCACTTAGTCAAAATAATGAAAGCTACAGATTTTTCTTAAATTGCTACAGTCGACTCTCTGGTTGTCAATATCCAAGGGACCGTCGAGGAAGAGAATCATCAGTTTACAGAACGATGCAAAATGAAGACTCGATTGAAATTTGTTTTTTTCTTGCTGACCAGCTATAGGAAAGAATCATGGCAACGTCCAGCAAACAAAAACAAATAAATGTCAAAAACCCTTCAAAGCTTCGTTTCTCAAAGAAAAATGTCTATGCAAGCCATGAGAAAGTAAAATTATTGACAACCGGAATAGATATTTAAAGCAAACAGAATTCAAGGGACCGTCGAGGAAGAGATCCTTCAAGCAAGAGAAAATATCGAGGAATAAAGACAATCGAAGTATGCAGTTTGAAGGGACTGAAGAATTCATCGGTACATGGAGCATTATTGATATCGAGAAGATCGACAGCCAGAGAGCCGACTGTATTATAAAACAATGCAAAAGGTTTGCAAACATATAAAATGCTAGCAGTAGCTGAAACAGTGGTGTAAGTGTTAAAATTGAGTTTTCGTAGGGAATTTTGAAAATGAGCCTTTTTATATTTTAAAAAAATGGTGGCACTGACCTGACGAAAACTAGGGGAAATATACCCATTTTAATCACCCTAAGCCGTTCAACCAATTCTCATCACTTTTGCCGTTTTCCGCTATTAAATCAACATTTTCAGATGTATCAAAAATGGAGAGTTGCTTGCCCACTTTTATTTGAGCTAATTATTACTTTGGAACAGTTAAAAACACTTTATGAAAGCTGTAATTTGTGATCAAAGGGCTGATAGGCCGATAATAGAAATAGGCTGAAAAAGGGTATAGTTCCCCTAATTGTTAAAAAGCAAAATTGTTCAGAAAATTGTTACTTACAAGATTATGGTATTGGGTAATTCTCTACCAACTCACACGAAATCGGGAAAAGTTGCCCCGACCCCTCTTCGATTTGCGTGAAACTTTGTCCTAAGGGGTAACTTTTGTCCCTGATCACGAAACCGAGGTCCGTTTTTATATCTCGTGACGGAGGGCGGTACCCCTTCCATTTTTGAACATGCGAAAAAGAGGTGTTTTTCAACAATTTGCAGCCTGAAACGGTGATGAGATAGAAATTTGGTGTCAAAGGGACTTTTGTGTAAAATTAGACGCCCGATTTGATGGCGTACTCAGAATTCCGAATAAACGTATTTGTCATCGAAAAAAACACTAAAAAAGTTTTAAAAATTCTCCCATTTTCCGTAACTCGACTGTAAAAAAATTTGGAACATGTCATTTTATGGGAAATTTAATGTGCTTTTCGAATCTACATTGACCCGGAAGGGTCATTTTTTCATTTAGAACAAAATTTTTCATTTTAAAATTTCGTGTTTTTTCTAACTTTACAGGGTTATTTTTTAGAGTGTAACAATGTTCTACTAAGTTGTAGAGCAGACAATTACAAAAATTTTGATATGTAGACATAAGGGGTTTGCTTATAAACATCACGAGTTATCGCGATTTTACGAAAAAAAGTTTTGAAAAAGTTACTTTTTGCGTTTCTCTTTGTTTCGTCGTCCGTGTCTGTCGCGGGTGACCATGAATTGCCATGATCGATGACGACCAACTTTTTCAAATCTTTTTTTCGTAAAATCGCGATAACTCGTGATGTTTATAAGCAAACCCCTTATGTCTATATATCAAAATTTTTGTAATTGTCTGCTCTACAACTTTGTAGAACATTATTACACTCTAAAAAATAACCCTGCAAAGTTAGAAAAAAACACGAAATTTTAAAATAAAATATATTGTTCTAAATGAAAAAATGACCCTTCTGGGACAATGTAAATTCGAAAAGTACATTAAATTTCCCATAAAATGACATGTTCCAAATTTTTTTACAGTCGAGTAACGGAAAATGGGAGAATTTTTAAAACTTTTTTAATGTTTTTTTCGATGAAAAATACGTTTATTCGGAATTCTGAGTACGCCATCAAATCGGGCGTCTAATTTTACACAAAGGTCCCTTTGACACCAAATTTCTATCTCATCACCGTTTCAGGCTGCAAATTATTGAAAAACACCTCTTTTTCACATGTTCAAAATGGAAGGTCGTACCGCCCTCCGTCACGAGATATAAAAAAAACGGACCTCGGATTCGTGATCAGGGACAAAAGTTACCCCTTAGGACAAAGTTTCACGCAAATCGAAGAGGGGTCGGGGCAACTGCTGTGTGAGTTGGCGGAGAATTACCCATTGGTTATGGCGCCACATTTTTTTAGATGGATTTTTGATAAAAAAAAAATCGTAAGAAATTTAAGCAAAGAATTTCATTTTTCAAACTTCAGCATGCTACCAATGAAAAATTATGAATTCCTGGACCAATATGAATACAGAACATTATTGGTAGGTTTCCTAACTATGAGTCAAAGTTAAATACGAGGATTTGAACACATTTTTGAAGGTTTTAGAATAAATTATAATAAGATATATGATAGATATTAATGATACCATTTTTCAGTAAATCGCAAATTGCAAATTCTAAACATTTTTTGGTATTTCTGTTGTATGAAAACATTGTGCCTGAAGCAAAAACTTACCGAAATCCGGGTGAACCCGAAGGTTTCCGTTTCGTGCCTTTTTTGGGACACACTAGGGGAACAGCATCTTATTCAAGCGTGCCTCTAATGTTGCCATATCAGCACTTAGACATTCAATTACCTCTCATTAAAAACGTTTTCAACTGAAATTGAGTCTATTTATCACTCAATAAGAAGTGAACAAGCAAAAAAAAATCAAATCACCCACATTGACCCCCAGGTCTATTGAGGTCTCTATTGCAAGTTACTGCTCGAACCTAGGAGTTCCAACGTGGTGGACGCGTTTTTCCTCTGTTGTTGCTGCGCGAAAAGTGCCTGTGGATGGAGGGAGAAGATTCCTCCGACGACGAGTTTCTTCCCGTTGTCGGAACGCGGAAGCGGAAGAAGACAAGTGACGACGGAGCCGACGTCGGAAATGGCAACGAGGAACAGCTCCTCAACAACAACAAGTTCAGCCCGCTGGTGGAGAACAACAACAACAACAATAACAAAGGTAACCCAGCCGGGAAATGAAGCGTCGCACCGGTTCCAGTGGCCAAGAAACCACCTTCTCTGGTGGTAAAGAATATGAGCTTCGGCAAGCTGGGGAGTGTAATGTTGTCGTGCACAACCAAGCCAAGTTACAAGCTGACTCCGTTTGGGATCAAATTGCTGTGTATCTCCGAGGAGCGTTTCGAAACCGTGCGGGCACACTTGATTTCGAACAAAGTGGAGTTCTATACCCACGAGTAACGAAGCGAGCGACAACTCCGCGTCGTCAAGAAGAAACTCAAGGAATCGCACAACCTGGATGCTGTGGTGGTGCATGCCATCAAGAGAAAAGGAGATTTCGCCTTATCGACGGAAACCCCGTACATTGTTACGTTCCCCAAGGGGTACACCAACCTCAAGATGCTGAGGGAAATCAAGCTCTTGCAAGCATTTCACATCCGGTGCGAGGCCTACCGGAACAAGCGGCCGAACGTGACTCAGTGCAGGAACTGCTTGCAGCTGGGTCATGGGACCAGGAACTGCCACCTCAAGGGGACAACTGTGGGGGTCCCCACAAGACGGACGAGTGCGAAGTCCAAGAAGCAGAGCCGAAGCGGTGTGCCAACTGCTCTGGAGCCCAGCTGCCGCAAGCGTGCGGACTTCATCCGGAGGCGCCAGCAGGCGTCGAACCCGAAATCGCCGGCACGGAAGGCAGAGAAGCAGGGCAAAGGATTGCCAAGGTGGCTCCCGAGGCGGTGGAGCCACGGAGGAGGAAGCCGGGGAGGTGCTCCACAGTTCGGCTGAGCTGTGGGGTATTTTCTCCGAATACATCGGCAGGTTCAAGACCTGCAAGACCCGCTTGGACCAAGTAACGCTCGTCAGTTTTATGATCTCCAAGTACGGATTATAAGGAGTTATTTTTTTATTATTATATATTTGTTTTTAAACCGATCATCGGTCCTAACCCGGTCGCAGTACCTAAAAGGACCTAATAAAAAATAATTTATGAATAAAAAAAAAACCTAGGAGTCCAATGGCTTGAATGGGGAGAGCACCCAAACCTATTTTTACTCCAAGGAACCTTCCAATCCACGGTTCCAACGACGAATCCAACCGCCGCGAGCGATTTCACCGGAGCAGGCCTGGTTTGGTGTGTTGTTTGTACTTGTACTTGGAATGACTTAACGGCCTAGCAACATCCAAGGCCAAGACCGACGTATTACTTCCCCATCCGATGGAAGGTTGGAGCAGATGAGAATCGAACCCATGATCTTCCGCTTACTAAGCGGACAGCTTAACCAAGCCTGCTGCAAGCGACCAAGTTTCTATCAAAAGTTGTGCAAAATTAGTTGTTTACATAGTGAAATTCAGCAAATTGGATGGAGATAGGAGCGGGAGCACAACCTTCCAAATATAATGATTCGTCTACTCTATATAATTTGGAAAATTTAGTGATGCTTTAAGAATAAGGCCGTTGCGAATATTTTTCAAAGATCATGTTCCTTTGCTCTAGCCAAAGTCTAGGGAAGAGGAGGCCAAAAAACGAAAAATTGCAAAAAAATGACAGTATAGTTGTTTTGCAATCATTAGATTTCTAAAAATCCATGTTAAAAAAAACTCTTTAAAATTTCATTGGTAAATTATGGGTCACAAGATTATATTCAATTAAGAAAACCCTATTAAATTCACATTATAAGAAAAATGGAAAGGGTACTCAGTCTTCAATGTAAGTAAATGATTAACTTAAAAAAATATGTATTGATATTGCACTTTCGATCGATCTACCTTAATAACCCAGATAGAATACTTTCACGCGCAAGTGCAATTGTGCTGGCATTTATGCTTTGACTTGACGACTTGTAGATCTTTCGAGCGAGAACGATCCGGGACTTCAAATTTGATGTTCAGTTTAAGATTCTGTATAAAACCAAAAAATATATACATAGGAAAAGTAAGGTAAAAATAACAATTTTCAAAAAAAAATATCCACGTTGTTTATAAATGCCCCATAGATTAAACCACAATGACAATTGTCGTAGAATATTGCCGTTTCTATTAAACTTCGAAATAAACCACATTCAACCCAAAAATAGATCATTTCATTTTCCCTCACAAAATCAAACCGGAACCGCACGCTACGGTTGAGTTCTCAACGCCAAAGTCAATGTCCATGTCCTCCGCTTGGTAGTATATATATCTTCTAGCACGTACGACACTTTTCCACACTTTGTTGATGGAAACCTCGTAGAGGGAAAACCACCAACCATAAAGAACGGAAATATCCACCGATTGATTTGTCGATAAAAGCGCACAGCGCGTGTTGAAGCTCTCCTGAAAGCTTCATCTCCCTCTGCTTTGTCGTCTGCCCAACCTCAATATAAAACTACCAACTTCGAACTGTGACGGCTGACCACTTCCAACAAAGGAAAAGCGGAAAACTTCATTCTCATCGCAACTGTCTCTGCTCGCCAGTGTGAGTGCGTGTGTGGTGGAAAATCTCGGAAAAAGCAAAAACGAATCCGGAACTATAAATATCTTATGTCAATTTCCCTCAGTCTTGTCGAATAGTTTCTTCTGCCACAAACTCTCTTTGCGACTGGAGTGCCCTCCAGAACTGCCGATTTCAATTCTGATCCTGGCACAGGCAGTTGCAAATGTTGCAGAACAACTCTGACCACGGCGAGTGAGAATCATTGGAAATTGGATAAAGGTTAAGTGCACGAACAGCACAATGACTGGTCACGTGGACGGGTTGGCCGATGATGAATTTGCTTCACTGAGTTGGAAAATTACATCTGAACGTGAGTGTTTCTAAGTGTTTTGTATGATGAATTGTACCTATTTGTCATTAGTTATGATCGAGTTGAAGTATACGTAACATGGTGCGATTCAGCAGCTTTTAATCTTTGATGTGTTTCAAAAACCGGTGAATTAGGTTCTAGAAACTCAAATGATATTAAATAATTGATATTTTTATTCAGTTTCGCTTACATGCAACTAATTTTTATATTTTAATTCTCCAAGAAGCAGATAGTTCATAAACCACAACCTTTCCGTGAACTCGTTATCGCCGACAGGGTTGATTTCGAATTTTGCCCTCCCTGCCCTGTGTCAGGTACCAGCTGATGGAGCTTGCTTTATTTAAGCTCTAAAATGCTTCCCAGCAGTGAGTCTCGCAGATAATTAAACGAAGCACGACGACGAGCTTCAGACTCTCCTCAGATCAACTCAACCAGAAATTAGTATCTTCCAGCCGGGTTAAAACTTTGTCCTTAGTTTTCCGACAAATGGCGACATCAGACGACAAGAAAGGATTATTCAATTTCTACCCAGACCATTTTCTCGTTTCTGGTACAGAACGTTCCAAAGTACAGACTTCAGCTCAATCATTGTTAGGGTGGTACCACCTCCCTCTAAAGTTGGGCCCGAAAAGTAGATTGACGTGTGCCACCAAGAGAGGTTGGTATCTTGGTGAAAATAACATCACAAAACCCCTCACAAAAAGATAAGAAACGACGCCACAGGCGAAACTTTTTGCTGGTGACTGTTTTTGTCGTTGAGGTTAGGGTACTCGGCTGGGTCCCAGGTTCTGTCAACATTTTGGCAGCCCATCAGACAGCGCAGTGTGTGCCTTTGCGTCCCCTTTGCCAGAAAGGTTGAGGGATGTCACCGTTGGCGTTGTCGTTGCGAGCTGTAAAATTAAAAGGAATTTTAAATATCATCCATCCCCTCCTGCTCAGTCCAACCAACCAACTCTGAGCGAACAGGCTTTTGAGGCTGAAACGAGATTTCCACCCGAACGCATCCTAAATATAGCTATTTATCATTAACTTTGGTAGCTGTTTATCCAACCAGTGCTTTTCCAGGGAATACTTGAATTAGGCTCTTGATTTTGACTCCACTAATTCTGTATTTAAAAAAAACACACACACAAAAATACAAAAATACAAAAATACAAAAATACAAAAATACAAAAATACAAAAATACAAAAATACAAAAATACAAAAATACAAAAATACAAAAATACAAAAATACAAAAATACAAAAATACAAAAATACAAAAATACAAAAATACAAAATACAAAAATACAAAATACAAAAATACAAAATACAAAAATACAAAAATACAAAAATACAAAAATACAAAAATACAAAAATACAAAATACAAAAATACAAAAATACAAAAATACAAAAATACAAAAATACAAAAATACAAAAATACAAAAATACAAAAATACAAAAATACAAAATACAAAAATACAATAATACAAAAATACAATAATACAAAAATACAAAAATACAATAATACAAAAATACAAAAATACAAAAATACAAAAATACAAAAATACAAAAATACAAAAATACAAAAATACAAAAATACAAAAACAAAAATACAAAAATACAAAAATACAAAAATACAAAAATACAAAAATACAAAAATACAAAAATACAAAAATACAAAAATACAAAAATACAAAAATACAAAAATACAAAAATACAAAAATACAAAAATACAAAAATACAAAAATACAGAAATACAAAAATACAAAAATACAAAAATACAAAAATACAAAAATACAAAAATACTAAAGATGTAACAGTACAAACAGTCAGTCAGCCAGCCCCAAATCTCTGTAGCCTATCGACAATGTGTCGTCGTCATACGCCTGTACATCACTGCCAGATTTGCTGCTGCTGGTGCGTGGGACATAAACCTCACGGTCCGTCCCCGACAGCAGGCAGCCCTGGAGTAGACGGAAAACATTTTAAATATTCACGCTGGCATTCGCGTATCGCGTATCATCATCGTTTTAATGTTTGTTGCGTGCCAAATCCGCAGTGGGGGACGGTGAGGGGAAGGATGTTCCCTCGAAGGAGAGCCACTTTAAAAGTGTATGAATTTCCCAAATGAAGCAACCAACAGCCGTCGTTGTCCTTTTCGATGGCCGCCGGCTGACCCACTCGGGATGGCATGCAAACAATTCTATTCTGGCCTCTCGAGAGGCCCAACGAGACATAAATCCTTGAGAGGGACAACATACACACATTCATGGGAGTGGAAAGCTTTTTGGGGAAAATGGGGGTGGGTCCCTCTTAAAATTCCCACCCTGAAGCCAAACTGGGGCCAAGTAAGCGCAAGACATACTGTCTGTTGGGTTCAGTTGGCACTGAAAACACTGAATTTTGAATTTGAAATAATTGAAATAGTTACAACTTTGCTCAAAAATATTGTTTTGAAACCAATGTATTTAATGAATTCAATGTAAATAAAAATTACAACTTTTATACTGTGCTCAGCTAATACGACAAACGTCATCAGTTGCTGGAACCAACATGACGCCAACAGCAGCAGCAGCAGAGCAGAGATCCGTCCCTTGTAAACGGTTCAAAACTAGAAACAACCCGGCGCGCTTTGGGATGAGCTTGCTTCATAGAGTGGATGATAATCAAATTACTCCCCGCAGCGAGCGCAATCGGGGTCACAACCAACATTCATGTCACTGGCCATAGAGTTCGTATTATGAATTTGGAATTGAGTCGAGGTTTGTATTATTTGGCAAAAGAACTAACAACCAGCGCCAAAGTGATTCAATGCATGACAAAATTGCTGCAAATTAATCACTAAGAAGCATTGTCCAAAAAAAAAGTTCAAAAAGCGTCTCCAAACTGAATCGTCAACCCTAAATTATGCTAATTACGTTCAATTTCAAAACTGGATCATAACCCACAATTTATTCCCCATCTCCCGTTTCGACCGAACGTGCTTCCTCATTTTCCCCAATTCAGATTAGCCTTCCGTTGATCGTCCTTCCAAAACTTTCAACCTTACGACCAAAGTCAGGTCACCTGACTTTACCGAGATATATCAAATGAAGGCCCTTTAATCTCGTTTGTCTGGTGGTTCTGTGCTCATCCAAAGTGACGTGGTTTGTGGACACTTTCCGCCAAGAGTTATGCCACTGACGAGACGAACTGTGAATTTAAGGGTAGTAAAAATATCCGTTTGTACGTGCCCGTGGTTCTTCCAATTGTGAGTTTTTAGGAGCAAAAGTAGTTTAGTAGTTCAACAGAGATGAACTTAGGGGGCCACACCAACCAAGGAAGTTGTTGTCTTTTTATCCAAAAATTGTCAAAATAACGGACCCAATCCTCGAACCATTTAATTGATTTTTTTTAAATTTTGTTGTAAATTGTGTTGAAGACAGTACATTAAATTTTTTGAGATTTCGGTCATTCGATTTTTTTTAAATTTTTTAATCCGGCTGAAACTTTTTTGGAGTTTTTGGTATGCCCAAAGAAGCCATTTTACAACATTAATTTATTCATATAATTTTCCATGCATATTTGGCAGCTGTCCATACAAAAATGATTTATGAAAATTCAAAATCTTTGGAAGGAATTTTTTGATCGATTTGGTGTCTTCGGCATAGTTGTAGGTATGGATAAGGACTACACTGAAAAAATATGATACATGGCCAAAAAAAACTTAATTGCTGAGATATTGCCCTGCAAAGGTTTAAAAACAGGAAAATTGATGTTTTCTAAGCCTCACCCAAACAACCCACCATTTTTTAATGTGGATATGGTCCGTCAGATGGTCCGATTTTCAATGATTAATTATGAAACATTCTTGACATTTTCTGATCTTTTCGAGAAAGCAACATGTAGAGAATTTTCTTTCAAGATTGGGCAAACATGGACACTTCCAAAAAAAATGAATAGCTGCTACTATTTTCAAAAATATTCAAATAAGCGGCTATAACTTGAAAACGGTGCACTTTATCAAAATTTCACTGAAGTACTTTTTGATTTTGATTTTACATCGAAAAATGAAGTTGAAAATGTTTTGAATTATATATGTTGACATTTAGATTTTTTAATAATCAGTATTGATTTAAAAATTCATAACCCGAAAACCTCTAAAACCTATCAGAAAAAATAGTGTTTTTTGTAAATCAAGATTGAGTGACCGCAGCATACCGAAGGCACCAAAAAAGTTTCAGCCTGATTAAAAATACAAAAAAATAATCAAATGACCGAAATCTCAGAAAATTGCTCACCTCGATACGACCTACAGAACAAAACGAGCAAGACCCACAAAAGCTGCCTCATAAGTGAAAAGATTTATCATGTATTGATGTGTCTCTTAAAAACCACTTTTGTTTTAATTTCAGGGTTTAACACTAAAAATCTTACTTAACCCTCTACAACTCAACCCCGCCTTTAGACGGGCTGCGATTTTAAAAATGGCCAAAAATATTTTTTTCAACCAATTTTTAATTTTTAAAAAAACATTGGAAAGAAGAACTCTTAAAATTTAAGAAAATTTATGGGTTGGAAGTTTTACCTGTTTTATGTTACTTTACAAATGTTTTTGAAAATGTCATTTTTTGGGGGTCAGTTAAGAGGAGTATGCAGTAATTTTTGTTGTATCCCAGGCTGTGCCTCGACGCATTTTTTTACAATTTTAAATAATAATGGTGCCCGTTTAATAGCAGAAGTGTGAAAAACAAGCAAAACATTTAAAAAGTAACTGTAAAACATGATGAAATTAGATACGCAAAATGTAATGATAGGAGGTAGCATAATGGACCAAAAACAACCGAAAATAATCATAAACTAAACAAGATAAATGCAAATTAAAATATTAAAAATGAAACAAGAAAAACATAAAACAAGAGAAGTAAAATTTTTCATAGAACAAAAGTTGTTCAATATGACCTCCTGAAAATGGGAAAAATAAAAATTTTCGTATAAAACACATCGCAGTAGAGGGTTAATCCTGGATTCATAAAACTATTTATATCCTCAGCATTTTATGTTTAGTGGGCATCAGAAGATTGTTGTAAAGGATCATTAATATTCTTAAACAATGTCAATTAATGTACAATTTAAAAAAAAAACTAACTTAATTCATCTATCTGGTGAGTTACTTGCACACTTTCAACCCGAAAAAGATGACAAAAAAGATTCGGAAATATTTTTATCACAATTATTGACTGAATTCCTGTCGACTGCAATCAGAAGCGACCTGATATGTTGAAACATTTTTGATAAATAGGTCGGACATGTTGGCCCGGTGGCCACAGTTTGACATTTGATGATAAGAGAACAAGATTTAATCTGGATATTTGATAATTTTCCAATGTTTTGCTCAAATTGGAACCAATACCTTATTTGTAGGCTTAGTGATTTTTCACGCTCAAAAATTGCAAATTTCACGGGGACCTCAATTTGAAAACACCAAATTTCACGCAAATTTCGCGGAACGATAAAAATCTTTAAATAGCTCTGAACATCTTATGTTTAAATCACAGAAACTACTTTTTATGCTTCATTATATATAATTCTTCAATTAACAAAAAAAATCTTTAGTAAATTTGAATGTGTCACAAAAAAAATCTCCTGATTTTCAAAAAAGATTCCACCTTGTTTATGGATGGGCCTTATATATATTTTGGAATAAAATGTAGGGAGTGTTCTCATTTATTGAACTGCTTTTTTAAATATTCGAATTAAAAAGATTTAACAATCTTGTCCAGCCAAAAATGAGTGAAATAATTTGATTTTTTTGCGACATTTGGCACATTGACATTTTTAAAAGGTTTTTTCTCCTTTTACAAAATTTAAATTTTAAATCAAAAGGTAAAAATAATATAATTTGTAACGAAATCAACATTTTAATTCAAAACAAAAACAAACCAAAAAGTAGTATTTTATGATTCCCGGGAATCGTCAAAATAAAACAGGACTCAGAAATTTGCATTTTTTTAATGAAACAAAGCTTGATTCTTTTAATTTCCTTTGAAACTATACCTTTCAAATAAAACAGTAGTAAAATTTTCATAACAGCGAATGAAAATATGACTAAACTGAGTTTAAAAAAAACTGGAAATCTGAACAATTCTTCAAATAGTTCATATCAAGCTTTTCAATTGAAAACTAATCAAATTTACTTGAATAGTCTGTATGGATCAACTATTTATTATGGTGTCATCTTGACAAAAAAAATATTTGAGAAAATTGATAAATTTCACGAATTTCGAGCCGCCAGCGTCAAAAATCACTAACACTTTGTTAGTAATTAAACAAGGGTATTCTTTCGCTTAATTTCACAGAAGATCATATGATTATTTTTATTCCTATATGAGCTTGATAAATCATTTGGAGAAAAATCGTTACAGTTTCACACAAACATAGAATTTCACGGGATATCACGGAAAAAGCTAAATTTCACGGATTTCACGCTGTCCGCGAAACGGTGAAATTGTACTAACCCTAGTTATTTGTGATTGTTTTGAAATAATAATTAATCAAGTATCTTGAACACATTTAAAAATTCCATTTTGTTTATCGTTATATCATTAAGTTAGTCCAGTAGCATTAACGTACCATAAATATGTTTTTAATTCAAACAAAAATCCTTTTAATTTCCTTTCCTTTGCCCACAGATACCTTTAGCATAATTCTATGGCAAAACTATGGTGATTCCAAATGTGCTGTGTCTAATTTATATGACAAGCGGCTAGAACCATTTCGAAGTCTGCGAGTGGCATGGAGGCTGGTTGGTCTGTGATATTTATGGACACTGACAGCGAACACGGTTCAGTCGGGCATGAAAAGGACTTCATTCCATGAATATCACCGCGCTGTCGACGTCGTCGTTACACAATGCGGGACAAGTTTATTGATGCTATTTTGGGTGACAAGAACAATCGCACTAGAACTAGTTAATCTGCGAGGTCATTTGGCAACTCTCTTGGAATACTGGATTATAAATGTTTAAGCTCTTGTTTTAAAAAGTTGATGTTTTGTTGCGATTCAAAACCTAATTCCAAAGGATTTGCTAAATTCACGTTCATTTTCCACGTTATCTAATATTAAACTCTATCCCCCACTTGATACGAGATTGACCTAGATCATTATCGAACATCCATTAATATTCCTGTTTTCATTCGATCCGTCATTTTGAACATCCTCCTCCACCCTGCTATCCATCTGGTCCCAATGTTCGTCACTGTACCCAAAAACCAACCGACGATGAATGGCCAAAAATCAAAATAAATCGTCCGATCCATAAATATGTACACATCAATCAACCTGTTGTTATCCTATGCCCGTGTGCTTTTCCAATAAAGAAAAACTGGAAGTGGGGAAGCTTTCATGTTTTTGGCTTCAAAATGATGACGGCATTGTAGACTGGCGTTTGTCGTCAGTTTGGTTGCATCTTTTCTGATTTGTGACGTCGTTGATATTTGAAAATGTTTTTTAGCCTATGAACTTTGACATTGAAATTTTTTACTCAAATCTGAAAATGAAAATATTTCAAATCTGATTTTATTTGCGCACAAAAAATAAATACCAACACAAACACTGCTACAGCAAAAAAAACAGTCCCAATATCCGGAATTCTCTGCCACAGTTTCAACGCAATCATCGCATCGCTTACGCCAACCATTACCCGGAAATTGCTTCCGAGAAATCTTTTAATTACTTATTTTCTTCTCTCACTTTCCTTCCGTTTTTTTTTGCTAGGAACGCTACAAGACCGACATGAGTGTCGCAATCCAGCTGCTGCAGTGCAAACCGGACAGCTTCGTTTCGCCAAAGCTTTCGTCGGTAAGTTTGTCTCTTTTTTTCTCTCTCTAACTCGAACGGGGAAAACGAAGCTTTTAAAACATGCAAGACCATGAACCGGCCAAGTGTTGCTGCCACGGAACATCTACATTTGGAAATTCTTTAGGAGAAATTTAACCATCTACAACCCAACCCCGTCTTAAGACGTGCTTCGATTTTAAAAAAAATCGCCAAAAATCCATTTTCAACAAATTTTTGATCTTTAAAAAGCATTGGAAAAAAGAACTCTTAAAATTTATGGATTGGAAGTTTTTCTTGTTTTTTTTTTTGTGAGTTTGCCAATGTTTTTAAAAATGTCAATTTTTAGGAGTCAACTTTGACTGTGTTTTTTCCTAACATTTCCTATATTTTAAGTAAAAATAGGAATGCAGTAATTTTTCTAGTGTCCCAGACTATGCCTATACGCATTTTTTCCATTATATAAATGGTGCCATTTGATAGCAGAAATGTGAAAAACTTACAAAAAACTCAAAAAGTAACTGTAAAAATCAGATAAGCAAAATGTAATTATATTAGGTGGTAGAATAGGCCAAACACTACCAAAAACAATCATAAACGAAACAAGACAAATGCAAATTAAAATACTAAAAATTAAACAAGAAAAACATAAAACAAGACAAGCAAAATCTTATTTTTTTTTGAACAAAAGTTGCTCAAAATGACCTCTGAACGCGGGAAAAATAAACTTATCGAAAAATAATTGGGCAGTTGAGGGTTAATCATGCGCAGCGTGTTGAATAATAGTTTATCTTTGAATTCTTTTTTAACTATTTGATCGTTTTGATTTTTTGGTAAACAAAAATCATAATGTTCTGTTTTTTTTTTTTCAAACAGGAATGTTGGTTATAACTTATGAAAATATTTGAGACAGTGATGGTATCGGATAAAGAGCTTAGAATTAATCATTACGATCACGATACGTAAGAATAATCTACCAACAACGAAAGGAATATATTTTTTATCAATGCAATTTGAATAGACGATGACGATCGAGAAATTTCAGGAATTTAGTGTTTTTTAAATAATTTATCCTTCTCTTGGCAAATCCATAGTTAGAATATCCAATTACATAAAAATGAACTATAGTACAAATCATAGTTGAAAGGTACTCCAGAACTCTATTAGCTTATAAGAATTACGAAATTGTGGATTGATTATTTACTAATAAAAACTAATTGAATTGAAAAAAATATATATATATATTTCGATAATTACATATATACACAATAACCTACAATATCACATTTTTATTTAAAATATTTTTTAATGATTTTTTTTCTTATGATCTCATTTTTTAATTAGTTTTGTATGTTTGAAAAAAAAATCAACAAATTTCACAAAATACCGTTTTATTTTAAATACATAAATTTTGTAATTTTTCCTACATTTTAAGTGTATAATATTAAAATTTTCACAGAATATAAAACAACTTTCATTTATAAAATTTGCAGTGTGGGAATCAATCATCGCGGAATATTGAGATTTTCACTCTTTTACCATTTTACGCGAAAAATATTAACGTTTTTCGACAAAACACTGTATATTTAACGAAAATGCTCACTTAACATTTCAATTTTAGAATTTAATTTATGTGTTACATATGATACCGGACAATTATGCTTTTGAAAAATGGCTATTTTTCGAAAAAAATCATATTTTTGATTTTTCAAAAATAATGTTTTGATGCATAATCAAACATGCATTCGAAAATGACTTCTGATTTTTTTTTTTTTTTGAGAGAGTGCACTTTTTTCAAGTTACAGGAAATTAAATGCCAATTTTTTAGATTATTTTCAGATGTATAAAAAAATCAAATCAATAGTTTCCGAGATACCACGAGTTAAAAGATGAATTCTGTTTTGTTGACACCTAGAAAAATATTTTTTTTAACAAAATATAAAATTTAAACTTAAAGCGGTTGTATCTAAACAGCGCATCAATCAAAAACATCAAAGATAGAATAATTTAGGGCTGCTTTTCCTTCATGAAATCTTTTTTAAATTGATTCAAAAACTTAATATTTTTTGAAAAAAAAAAGTTGCCTCAGGATGGTAGTCATCATTGCCATCATATTTGGTGGCAAAATTATCTGGCATCTAAAATTAATACTACAAATTGTTTTGACATTTTTTTTTTTTGCAAAACATTATTTTTTAATTCACATCTCAGTTACCAGCAGCGATGGCATAATCATCATCAAAAGAAAATCTCTGGACGTTCATCCTCTCTCGCGCACGAAAGATCGGTAAAAAGAATCTAAAAAAATCATCATCTTGATTATTCGGTGGAACATCTTTTTCACTATTACACATGCAAGTGTAACGTCACACGTCGAAAAATGGCCACATTTTGTAGATGGACAATGTGTGTAAACAAAGTGAAATAAATATAATTAAGAGCGAGTTTTTCACCGATGTGAAACAGGTCGTATCGAGGTGCTCCGATTTGGATGAAACTTTCAGCGTTTGTTTGTCTATGCTTGAGATGAACTCATGCCAAATATGAGCTCTCTACGACAAAGGGAAACGGGCATTGAAGTTTGAGGTCCAAAACACATGAAAATCTTAAAATTGCTCGCATTTCCGTAAAACTTCATCAATTCCAACTCTCTAAGATGCATTCAAATGGTCTTTCGAAGCCCTTCAAAATGTGCTATAGACATCCAGGATTGGTTTAACTTTTTCTCATAGCTTTTGCAATTTACTGTTAAAAATTGATTTTTTTAAAACCTTAATATCTTTTTGCAACAGCCTCCAACACCCATACTCCCATAGGTCAAAAGAAAGGTAATTTCATGGACTATAAGCTTACGGTATTAACTTTTTGGCCAATCGCAGTTTTCTCATAGTTTTACGATTTTTCTAAAACAAACATTTTACAACGTTAGTTTTTGCTCTGTAGGCCTCCATAGCGGCACTTTTTGGTCTCAATTTTGACATATTCGGAATCCTCAGAAAATTTTACATTAGATTGAGGTGTTGGAATTTTGAATTTGATTGGAAAAAATGGCATTTAGAATTAATTAAAATATTATTCAGAATTTTGTCGGATTAGGGGTAAACAAATTTTCGCCTACTTGATACAGCATTTGACATATTGATCATAGGGTAAATAAGATCTATTTCTTTTTTCAAAAATGTTTTATTTAATTATTTTTCGAATCAAAATTACAATTCCAATACTTCTAACTTACGTGAAATTGACCGAGGATTACGAATATGACAAAATTGAGACCAAAAAGTTCCGTCTTCTTGGCCTACAGGGCAAAAACTAACGTTGTAAAATGTTTGTTTTAGAAAAATCGTAAAACTATGAGAAAAACTGCGATTGGCCAAAAAGTTAATACCGTAAGCTTATAGTCCATGAAATTACCTATCTTTTGACCTATGGGAGTATGGGTGTTGGAGGCTGTTGCAAAAAGATATTAAGGTTTTAAAAAAAATCAATTTTTAACAGTAATTTGCAAAAGCTATGAGAAAAATTTAAACCAATCCTGGATGTCTATAGCACATTTTGAAGGGCTTCAAAAGACCATTTGAATGCATCTTAGAGAGTTGGAATTGATGAAGTTTTACGGAAATGCGAGCAATTTTAAGATTTTTCATGTGTTTTGGACCTCAAACTTCAATGCCCGTTTTACCCCACTTCCCTTTGTCGTAGAGGGCTCATATTTGGCATTAGTTCATCTCATGCATAGACAAACAAACGCTGAAAGTTTCATGCAATCGGAGCACCTCGATACGACCTCTAGAACAAACCGAGCAGAATCTACAAATACTGCCTCTTAAGTGGTGTTGACAAGGAAATTCACAAAAAATCATCAACAGATTGATTTTCTTGGAGAATTTCGGGAGCGATTTTCTTTTGCGTGATTTGCCTCCTCTCTCTTTCGCGGGTGAATAAAGTTCGCAAGTGAAATAGATTTAAAAAAACTAACAATATAAAAATAACGAGAATTTTATCCTCTTACGTGTACTTAAAAAACTGATTAAACCTTTAAAAATACCGTGAAAATCTATAGAAAATTTTGCCCTATTTGATACCCATACTGCAAATTATGAATGTGTACTTTAAAAAATGTATTTTGTATCTTATCTTACACTTGAAAAATTTATTATAGGGGAGAGTGAGGAGACTTGATCCCTAGCCTATGTTTTGTCAGTAATTAGGTAAAAAAATTAGCATTGTTCTACAAAGTTGTGTGTGGAATGGATTCAAACTCATTGTGGAAAACAGAGAAAAAATAAAACAAAAAGTTCGGATTTAGTCACACACATTTTTAAGAAAGTTCTGCAAAAAACCTCCTAGAGATCTCTTTTCGTTGTTTTGATATGTAAAGAAAACATTTCAAATTTATTTAAAAAAAATGTTAATGCATGAATTGCTGCTAAATTTATGAACTACAAGACCCTCACGTATTTGACGTTAAATTTATCGTCGTACTATTTCTACAACCAATTGTTTAAAAAAGTACAATTAGGGAGACTTGCGACCTTGCATTTTTACAGTCACTGTAATCAGCCTTGAGCTTATTTGGTTGGCTTGGTATTTCGTACATGGTTTACTTTACTATAGTTGTAGAAGACTTTCTGCAGTTTGGCTTTTAAAAACATGCTCGATTTTGGTGTTAAAAAGAATATTTTAGGTTTTTAAATATTTTACTTACTGATGATGTGCAAATTGCTGTAACTGATAGAAAATCAATAGTTTGGAAGAATAAGTAACATATTGATTAAGATTTCTTCAAAGTGTTGAAATGGAGATCAAGTTACTCCTAACATTTTGAAAATGCCAGTTTAATTTTTTTTAGACGCTTGGCTCAAAGAATTCATCAGATTAAATACGCTTATCAGCATAGTATTTTCACGCTTATCAGCATAGGTTTCTTAAGCTTTCAATTCATGCTAAAAGTTTATAGTTTGGGGTTAAATTAAGAGATACAAAAAGGGGATCAAGACTCGTCACAGTACAAAGTACCACGTCATTCGATTTTTGATGAATAAGTTCATGTTTAAAAATATCTTTAATATAGTTATCGTCGGATCAAATGGCTCAAAAAAAACTTTTTAAGCATATTTATAACGTGAAATTGTCTCAGGATTGCGAATTCGATAGAATTATCTCCAGAAATAGGATCTAAGACGTTTCCCGAGAAAAAATTTAGGCCTGAAAAAATCACCTAAAGAAAATACGTCTATTTTAAATGTAAAACTGCCTTACCCAAACCGTTCTCAGTCTGAAATGGTAATTCCAGATGTCTTCTAAAAGCTCCAGGTAGAATTGAGTTGATATCTGGATGGGACACCTTTTTATTTGAGTTTCAAAATTGTGCTAGGTATTATTTCACTAAACTGCGGATGACCTCCATTTAGATTTAACCAATTGTGACGCTTCACCTTTAATGTTTTGCATTCTTTTAGCACTTTCAGGTAATTTTTGAATATTGATTTTTTTAAATTTTGCCTTAGTTACAGGCATTTTAAATTTTTGACGTTGAAAATCGTAAACTTTGTGTCCCGATCCCATTGACATAGAGTTCTCATATTTGGCCCAGATGCTAGATTTTATAGTCCAAACAATCCTTGAAATTTTCAGGCAAAATGGTGAGGTTGATGCGAGATGGGTATGCTTTTTATGAAATTTTTTTTCAACAATAATGTTATGTTATTTATTGCAATTTTTGAATAACTATCCTTTCGTTACTAGGAAACAACACAAACTAACTATCAGGCAGTCCCAGAGAAATTCTCATCATTCATGCTTCCATTTTCTTCTTTTTCTCCTTCCCCGTCTGTTGCAGCTTCCGATCGAGATCCAGTCGAAGGTCGCCACGTACATGCGGCTCGACACCAACTCCCACTCGGACTCGGAGGGCAGCACCAGCGGCGTCGGGGTGGCCACGGCCAGCTCCTACCACGTGCTGCCCGCCTCGGACAGCCCGCCGCCGATGTGCCCGTTCCCGCCCACCGCCATGGTCTACTCGATGCGGGGCATTGGTAAGTGTTAGTGCTCCCAGGGGAAAAACGGTGTAGCGGTTGCATACAAACAGTTCTACCTCCTACTTCTTCCGTGTTGATTTGAAAACTCTTTACTCTACTTTCTTTCTTTGTTTCTTTTATTTTCTCTTATTATTCCTGGATTGGATTGGTTTGGTTTGGTTTTACGGAATGGTGTGTGCTGCTTCCGTGCTCTCGTATGGTATTGAGTTGCACCCCCAACCCCTTCGGGTGGTATTCCACTGCAGATATGCTACTACAGAATTCATCCTCTCGACGTTTTTTTTTTTTTGTTCAACTGGACCTGATACCTGTTCCTGCTGGCTGTTGTTGTTGTCCGCTACAATGCACCCAATATACGTAAACGATCCTTTGTAAAGGTTTTCTTTCAGAAGTACAGAGAGAGAGAGAACGAAACTTCATGAGATTGTTTGCGCACTGATTTCATTTGTAAAGAGTCGATTGCTATGATGCTTAAAGGAGCAATTCAAAAAAGGATTAGACTGCACGAACATTGCCACTGTATGTTGCTTGTTCCTTCACTAGTATGAAACTATGGAACTTGAAGTATTTTTTTATTATTTACCAAAAGAGTGTGGATTTCTTTTCCATAATTCTTTCATAAGGATCTCGTATCATTATTTTTTCCACCCTTTTAAATAAATTCGTAAGAAAGTGAAAATTAAAATTTGCCATAATTAAGCCGTAATAAATCTCCGGTGTGCTCTCTAACGCTCCCAACGAAACCCATCTGTTAGATGCCATTCTTGAAAACAGAAGCTTTTTGCTCATATTTTTCACTTCCTTGCTAGCTCGTTCAATTTTGCTTCACACTTTCCCTTCCAAGTTTTTTCCACCATCCCCTACCATTGCGCACTGCAACGGTAGCATCAACAGCAGCAGCAGCAGCCACCGGTTCTCCAGCTTTCATCCCGTTATAATTTCCATTGTTTTTCCCCCGCGGCCAAATGAAGCTTTGCATTTTCCTACCCCCTTCTGCACCGGAGCTTTCCACTTTTGGATTTTTCTTCTACGTGGTACTGTAGTCTGTAGCAAGCAGCTGTAACTAGAGAAAGCTTCTTCTTTTCCTGGCCCCATGTGCTAGCAAAAGTCGACGATCCTGGGTGGCAAAAACCACTGAAAGTGGGGTGGTGGGAGGGTGGAAGTACAATTAATAGGGAAAATGCGCGAAAACTGCACGTATGCTTTTCTTACCCGTTCCTTTGAAATAAAAATAGTGGAAGAAAAATCTTGGCCAGAAGGTGAAGGGAGCAAAAGCAGCAATGGTATACACATGTACATCGAGGCAAAACTTCACGGAAAATATGAACCTCCCTTTGGGAAAAGGAAGTGAAAAACACCTGCACCAGTTCCAACCAGACAAACGAGAAAAAAAAGAAAAAACACACACAGCGAGAAACACGTTTGTAGCGAGCTTATATGCACAACATACACTTTCCCACCCAGTTTAAGGTCCTTTTTGCGGGTTATGGATGCTTGTTTAGATGCATAAGTTGCTTTTCATTTTAAAATAAAATTTAATTAACGCTAATGACGGACGGGTTTGAATAAACCAGAAATTCATCCAATCATGTGCCGTCGTCACGGGGCTTGTGAGTGTTGTTAGTGACGCGTTTGGGAACATTTGCTGGTGGATTTGTTGCATGATGTGAACCGTCAACCGTGATCGTTTGTGTTTATTAGTTTGTTATGGTGAAAACAAAAACAAAAACAAAAACAAAAACAAAAACAAAAACAAAAACAAAAACAAAAACAAAAACAAAAACAAAAACAAAAACAAAAACAAAAACAAAAACAAAAACAAAAACAAAAACAAAAACAAAAACAAAAACAAAAACAAAAACAAAAACAAAAACAAAAACAAAAACAAAAACAAAAACAAAAACAAAAACAAAAACAAAAACAAAAACAAAAACAAAAACAAAAACAAAAACAAAAACAAAAACAAAAACAAAAACAAAAACAAAAACAAAAAAAAAACAAAAACAAAAACAAAAACAAAAACAAAAACAAAAACAAAAACAAAAACAAAAACAAAAACAAAAACAAAAACAAAAACAAAAACAAAAACAAAAACAAAAACAAAAACAAAAACAAAAACAAAAACAAAAACAAAAACAAAAACAAAAACAAAAACAAAAACAAAAACAAAAACAAAAAAAAACAAAAACAAAAACAAAAACAAAAACAAAAACAAAAACAAAAACAAAAACAAAAACAAAAAGTAGTTATGTCACAGACATAACCGGAATGGCGTAGACTACGTAAAGTTTTGAGATGTGGACATTGAGTTTTCCATATCTTAATTTTGAAGAATTAGCTAGATACTTGAAATACATTAACGGAATAAGATCGTAAATGGGAGATGGACCCCCCGACCAAACAGAACTTAACACTCCAGTCAACTTTACTGTCATGTAACCATACTTTGAATGTGTTGGTAAATCTTTGACTAGAAAGCCTTATTTAAACAATGGAAACATTGAATGGAGGAGAGAAAAACGAAAAACGATTTTTTCGCGAACCGAATGAAAATTTGGTACCATAATGTGGGGGATAGAGGGGTTCAGAAAGCTGTGCAATCCGTCACCCCCGAAGACCAACACTAGTTCCTGAAAGGCATTTCACCGACTCATCACGGGTGGGACGAGAGACGGGGAGTTAGGCAAACAATTTGGAATTGGACACGACGCAATTCTTTTAGAAGCGCTCGCCGCGAATGCGACGAGCTAGTTGTTGTTTCACAACCACGGCTTGACCCACGAGAGGCAACTGTTCGGCGAGAAGGCAGCTCCGGGTGGGACGAGGGACGGGGGGTGAGGCAACTCTGAAGAGTTGGGAAATCCTCACCCCCTACCACGAAAGATCCAAACGGTCCGGCCATCGAGAGGCAACTGGCTGACGGTGACGACGAGAAGGCGATGCGCGCTTCTTTTCCAGTTCTGGTTCCTCTCTCCTGCTGCTGCTGCTCTGGGCTGAGCTTTCCTGCTGCTGCTGCTGCTGCTGCTGCCGGTCCGACGTCTGAGACGTGAATGATAGAATGGGCTCTGGCGCGCGTTCTTATATAGCCTCTCGGCCCGCTACTTCCCCTCCTTTTTCGCGACCGACACTCGGTCGCGTTGCTCGGATGATTTTCCCCTCAAAATAGGTACTTGACATTCCCGTCCGTGAGTGGGAAGCGCTCATTTTGCTTGCAAAATCTGTGCATTTTGAAAAAATTTTAAAAGATTCAATTGTTTCAATAGTTATACTATTTTGCCAACAATGAAAGTTTTATAGCAAATTGCTGAATAATTTTCGAATCGATTGGAACATAAATCGTGTCGATTCGATTAGAGGGAAGGAAGATATAAGCGTTTGACGGATGACGCAGTAATCCAGGGCCTTCGGCCCGGGTTTTTTGGAATGACACCCCAGTACCTTCGACAAAGACGTAAGTCTACGTCAAAACAAAAACTCTTTACTCTTTACTTTTTACTCTTTACTCTTTACTCTTTACTCTTTACTCTTTACTCTTTACTCTTTACTCTTTACTCTTTACTCTTTACTCTTTACTCTTTACTCTTTACTCTTTACTCTTTACTCTTTACTCTTTACTCTTTACTCTTTACTCTTTACTCTTTACTATTTACTCTTTACTCTTTACTCTTTACTCTTTACTCTTTACTCTTTACTCTTTACTCTTTACTCTTTACTCTTTACTCTTTACTCTTTACTCTTTACTCTTTACTCTTTACTCTTTACTCTTTACTCTTTACTCTTTACTCTTTACTCTTTACTCTTTACTCTTTACTCTTTACTCTTTACTCTTTACTCTTTACTCTTTACTCTTTACTCTTTACTCTTTACTCTTTACTCTTTACTCTTTACTCTTTACTCTTTACTCTTTACTCTTTACTCTTTACTCTTTACTCTTTACTCTTACTCTTTACTCTTTACTCTTTACTCTTTACTCTTTACTCTTTACTCTTTACTCTTTACTCTTTACTCTTTACTCTTTACTCTTTACTCTTTACTCTTTACTCTTTACTCTTTACTCTTTACTCTTTACTCTTTACTCTTTACTCTTTACTCTTTACTCTTTACTCTTTACTCTTTACTCTTTACTCTTTACTCTTTACTCTTTACTCTTTACTCTTTACTCTTTACTCTTTACTCTTTACTCTTTACTCTTTACTCTTTACTCTTTACTCTTTACTCTTACTCTTTACTCTTTACTCTTTACTCTTTACTCTTTACTCTTTACTCTTTACTCTTTACTCTTTACTCTTTACTCTTTACTCTTTACTCTTTACTCTTTACTCTTTACTCTTTACTCTTTACTCTTTACTCTTTACTCTTTACTCTTTACTCTTTACTCTCTAAACACTCTACTCTAAACACCAATCTCTAAGCTCTAAACTCTAATCCCATAACATAAAACAATAAACAAATTAAATGAAACACAAAACTTAAACACAACAAAAAACGCAAAAACACTTAACATCAGGGATGCAATAACAGAAAAAAATCTTTTTTGCTCGTGAACTCTTTGCAAAACAGAGAGAAGCCTACCCAAGTAACATTTTTCAACCAACTAGCCACCACCTAGTTTTATTGAGGTTTTATAGTAACATCTTGATTGCTTGCAAGTTTTATGTTGGCTTTCACAGCAACCAATAAGCATGAGATGATTTAATGGTTCTGTAAAGGTTTTATGCCTCGGACATAAAACCTGTTGGCAATAAAAGCCAAATGGCTTTCAATTAGGTTTTATTAAAGTTTAAAATCAAGACTAACATTTCAAACGGGCCAAACATTCAATATTACGCCCTTTTGAAATGTTAGTCTTGATTAACATTTTTAGAAAATATTGTTTTCGAAAAGATCGGAAAATTTCACGAATGTTTCATATTTTAACATTATAAATCGGACCATTAGTTGCTGATATATCGACATTAGAAAATGGTGGATTGTTAGGGTGAGACTTAAAAAACATCAATTTTCCTGTTTTTAAACCTATGCATGGCAATATCTCAGCAACTAAAGGTCGTATCAACAAAGTCCGAAGAAGCAAAATATAGAGAAATTTCTCAGCTTTTCAAAATTTTTGTTTTCAAATGTGGGTAAACATGGGCATTATTTTTAAAAAATCAATAACTGCGACTCATTTTAAAAAGTTTCCAAAAAATGGCTATAACTTGAAAACGGTGCACTTTATCAAATTTCACTGGAGTACTTTTTGATTGCAAATTCAATTTTACATCGAAAAATGAAATTGAAAAAATTTTGCGACCATTATTTCGATTTTTTGAAAAAAATGTATTGATTCAAAAAAATCATAACTCGGTCAAAGATTTTTTGCCCATTCTGGAAATTTCTAAAAAGTTGTCATTTAATCTCCTCTAAAACATATAAAAAAAATTAAAAATAGTGTTTGTTGCAAATCAATTTTTAGTGACAAAAAGTGAAATGTAAAATCACCAAATTTTTATTTACAGTGTTTTATTTTTTTTTTCAGTGTAGTCCATATCCATACCTACAACTTTGCCAAAGACACCAAATCGATCAAAAAATTCCTTCAAAAGATACAGATTTTTGAATTTTCACATATCATTTTTGTATGGACAGCTGCCAAATTTGTATGGAAAATTATATGAACGAACCAATGATGCAAAATGGCTTCTTTGGGCATACCGAAGGCACCAAAAAAGTTTCAGCCGGATTAAAAAATACAAAAAAAATCGAATGACCGAAATCTCAGAGAATTGTTCACATACAAAGCGAATGAAGTCAAAATTGAACAAAGATCGAACCAAGTTTTTTTGCGCGTAGCTTTAAACAAAACAAAGGAACTCGGCAAACTCGCAAACAAAATGTTTGCAGTCTGACGTGTGAGTTTGTTTGTCATAGTCTATTACCTCATTAAAATAATAAGCCGGCAACAGATCGTAAAGAGACTTAATTTTTTTTATTAGAAAGGCTGAATTGCATTTCAGGCTGCTTCAGAATTTAAAAGAATTTGAACATATTAGAACCATTTTTGACACAAACTCCACGTTTGTCTGAAGTTTAAATTGAGTGGAACTAAATCTTTCAGTTTGTTTACACACTAAAATCATAGTAATTTGCACCTGATTTTGCCTCATTCACCATCACTTCATTGAGTTTGCACCGGCTTTTCCATTTTTTTCATCCCTTTTCTTCTCAATCAACACAATACAACTCCCCCGGCAGGCGACGCCGCCGTTTTGTGTCACTCTCACTAAAGTCGCGGAATGCAATGGAATGGAACAGAACAGAACAATACCATTCTGGGCGAGTGTGTGTGTGTGTGCGTTTGTACCATTGTGACAGAGAGAGAGAGAGAAAGGGACTCTGTAGGAGGAAAAAACGCTGGAGGTGCTTTTTCCGGACAAACAAAAGCACGGCTGCAGCGAAAGCACCTTTTCATCGCAAAGTTGATTCAAACCGTTTTGGAGAGGGTGGGGGGAGTTCGCGCAGTTGACAGACACGCGAAAGCCAAATGTTTTTTTTGTGACCCGGTTGGAGTCAGCTCAATATTATGGTCTATAGAGAAATGGGAAGTCTCTTTAGTGAGTCATTTTGATTTCATCGAAATCAAACAATTTTATTGCACTCGATGATATTCAGCATTCTAGCCTGTATCAGAATGTAAAGATTGCGCAAATAATTGTCTAAATTGTTCACCTAGGCGACATTTTCCCTGATCAACCAACACCACATTAATTGGAAAATCCGACGTCACACCATCCACCCCGTCGAAAGCAACAACCATTTTGGCAACTGGTTCGAATTTCGAAGTGCTGTGTTGCCGCGGTTGGCTTGTTCGCTAATTTGCCGATATATTTGGCCTATGTATGCATCTGATGTTGGCCATGCTGGCTGGTGCCACAATGGCCAAGCTCAATTTTCATAATAATAATCCTCGTGCACAGTGGTTTTGGCTTTGGCATGATTATGGTGGACGTGTTTTGTCTACCACGATTCTGTGGATATGTGATCCTTCCAGTGGAGAAATGTTTTGTTCTGTTTGTATTGGCTAGTATTGGGGACATGGAAATGTGCTAGCTTATTTTATGTAATTGAACATCCAGCTAGAAAGTTCATATGGCAAATTAGTTCGAGATTATGAACACAGAACAAAGTTTTTATTTATTTATCATTTCCACTATTTAAACTGATTTTAGATTATCCAATAAAATCGATACAAAATCATAAAAAGTTGCTCGAGACCCCCAACGAAATATTAGGATTCACCCCGATAATGATTGTGTTTTTTCCAGCAGGGTTGCAAAGACATCAAACTATCAACTTTTAGCAAATGCAATTATCAAGTCTGAATACTCATGCTTCAGATACAACTGCTCTTCTTTCCGTATTGATACTCTCAGCACTGCACAGCTTAAAAAGTAGTAATCCAGCTGCGTGTAAAACACCTGGGTGTAAAATAGATATTGCATTATTTTATGCAATTTTATGTAATTTTACACCCTGAAATATGTAGCCCATCAGTATGGGAAACCTACTTGACTGAAATGTCAAGCTCATATATGCGTGTATCCTAACAGCTCTCCATCGGTCTGATGGCCGAGTGGGCTAAGGCGCCAGTCCTTACTATTGGTGCTGGGTATGAATCCCGTCGGTTGCAACTTTTTTTTGTGTGTGCAAATATTGTACATGCAGTGTGTAATATTAAGTGTTTATGTTGACGAAGGTGATGTGCATGCTTTTGCATGCGAATTTACCATTGGTTTTTTTGCTGTGTGAACATACACCCAACTGGCAGTCGCATGATTGTGATGCATGGCGGCATGAAAGTATATCAGAATCTGCATGAAAACTGTCCTCATGCATTTTTTTGCGATATAGGGGTATGACATTTTTGCCCGTTACCGACAATTATCGACATTACTGACAGCTTTTGGTTGTATTTCACCAAAAAAAACCCTTCACAGAACGAGGATTGAACCACCAACATCTTGGATATTGATCCGACACGCTACCACCGCGCCATGAACGCTTGATGAAAAGTGAGTGAAAGAGCACCAACATATGCTTGTCTTTGGAGTGTGGCTCGGGGACGGGCCAGCATTATATGTGTTGGTGAGAACTGCAGATCGCTGAAATTTTTACAAGCGGGAAAAAATGATCTACGGGCCTTTTTGCAGAAAATGTTATAAAATGTGAAATTTTCTGCAGCAAATCCAATGTTGCAGATTTTGAGATATATTTTTCCTTTGGATGTAGCCAAACACGTTTGGCTACTTGCGATTGATATTCTTCTTTTCTCTCTCATTCCTGCTTTCACGATCATCCAACGCTACAGCGTTTAACCACAAAAGCCGCCACAAAACCAATTTTGCATGCGCGGATATACGGGACGTCATGCGTGGTCGGCTCCTAATTGCCGTCTCGTTTTCTTTGCCGGTTGCTATACTCTCTGATGTTTTGGTGCAGAGATCATCAAATGATAGCTTCTTCTATCACTCACTTGCAACACTGTGTTCCATGAAATTTTGTGAAATTGATTCAAACTCACTCTTTGGATTGAGTTACACACATTTGGTCAAGCTTTTTTTTAACATTTGGACAGCTTTTAAATTAAAATGGTGGAACTTCAGAAAATCAAAAAAAAAAAAAAAGATTTGCTCGAGATGAATGTTGAATAGGATGGCAATAAAAAAAATCGACATCAGAGATACCCTCTGACTCGATTCCTAATGCAAAAATAAGTATATGTGCCAATTTTGAGCCAAATCGGTTAAGGCTAAGGGGTCGTTTTTCATCGTTGAAGTTTATATGGGGAAATCACGAAAATGTATGGGGAAAAACATCGTTTCAGTAATTTTCTGCTAGGTAGCGCAGGTCTCGCCCAAAATTGTCCAAGTGTGAGATACTTGTAGGAAATTTAATTCCCTAAAACTTTGTCGAAGGGTGCAAAACGATCCGAGTTGATCCTGATTTTTGGTGATTTAGCTAGACAAAAATATTTTCTTATATACTTCCTATATACCTCTTGTATACTTTCAAGTATATAAGCCGATTTCTTTTCATCGCATTGCTAATAACTCATTAGGATCAACTCGGATCGTCTTGCACCCTTCTACAAAGTTGTAGGTAATTCAATTTTACTACAAGAATCTCAAACTTGAACAATTTTGGGAGAGACCTGCGCCACCTACTGCAAAAATCATGAAGCGATGTTTTTCCCCATACATTTTTGCGATTTTCCCCATATTAACTTCAACGATGAAAAGCGACCCCTTAGCCTTAACCGATTTAGCTCAAAATTGGCACAGTTACTTGTTTTTGCCTAAAGAATCGACCCAGGGGGTATCTCTAGCGATTTTCCAAAATTTTCATTTTTTCTTGTCACCCTAATGTTGAATTAACATTTTGCACGGTGCTCAAAATACCGTTATTATGAAAAAAAAAAATTATGCAATCCGAGATTTTGGGGTCTATTGATTCCTTACACCATAGCGCACCTCTGTGCAAAACATGAAAACATTCGCTGATGTAGTTTTCGAGATACAGCCCTTTTAAGATGTTACATCCGATTTTCAATAAGAAATCCAAAACAATCTATTCAATTTTAGCATTTCAAAGAATATGCAATTCGAGATAATGATGTTTTTAGCTTGAAATGACTGTCAAGTATCTCTGGGCCAAATTTCAGAAGGTTTGCTGATGTAGTTCTCGAGATACAGCCATTTTAAAATGTGATTTCCGACTTTTTCTAAGAAAATCTATAAAATCAATACAATTTCAGTATTTTGAAGAATATGCAATTCAAGATAATGATGTTTTTTGCTTCATAAGACTGCCGAGTATTTCTTGACCAAGTTTCAGAAGGTTTGCTGATGTAGTTCTGAGATACAGCCATTTTAAAATGTGATTTCCGACTTTTTCTAAGAAAATCTATAAAAACTATAAAATTTCAGCACTTTAAAGAATATGCAATTCGAGATAATGATGTTTTTTGCTTCATACGACTGTCAAGTATCTCTGACCCAAGTTTCAGAAGGTTTGCTGATGTAGTTCTCGAGATACAGCCATTTTAAAATGATATTTTCAACTTTTTCTAAGAGTTTCTATGAAAAAGTCGAAAATATCATTTTAAAACAGCTGTATCTCGAGAACTACATCAGCAAACCTTCTGAAATTTGGCCCAGAAATACTTGTCAGTCTTATGAAGTCAAATTCATCATTATCTCGAAATGCATATTCTTTAAAGTGCTGAAATTTTATAGTTTTTATAAATTTTCTTAGAAAAAGTCGGAAATAACCTTTTTAAAATGGCTGTATCTCGAGAACTACATCAGCAAACCTTCTGAAACTTGACTTTAATATGCTTTACAGTCTTATGAAGCAAAATTCACCATTATCTCGAATTGCATATTCTTTAATGTGCTGAAATTTTATAGTTTTTATAGATTTTCTTAGAAAAAGTCGGAAATCACATTTTAAAACGGCTGTATCTCGAGAACTACATCAGCAAACCTTCTGAAACGTGGCCCAGAGATACTTGACAGTCATTTGAAGCAAAAAACATCATTATCTCGAAGTGCATATTCTTTGAAATGCTAAAATTGAATGCAGTCATCCCTCATATTCGGAACAGTTTACAGATCGGCCAATGTTCAGAAAATCATAGAAAATCGATAATTGAACTTGATGATTCGCTTTTACCTTCATTTGAAAGCTTTTCTTGCGATCTTTCGAATGCTGTATCAAACAACTGCAAATTTTAACTTTTATATCAAGTTTTTGAAGAAAAACTTTGACCCTTGAAATCCACAAATTTGGAACACTTTTTTCTAACGGATGTAAACAAACTTTGGTTCTCTCCATGAGTACACAATTTTTACAAAATAATGACTTCACGCACTGAAACCAACGAAACTCAAGCTTAGTTATGTTTTATGAATGGTCTGATAACTTTTTTTTTGTAAAAATATCAGTTAAATTCATGTGTTCCACAATTGTGGGAGGCACAATAACATCCCACAATCATGGAACAGGCAATTTGGAGGCAGAATTTTGCTGCTCTGGATAAAGTAGTCTTGAAATGTCGTTTTTTGTTCAAAAAGTACTACTTTTACTAGTGAAATAGCAAGAGAATGTCCAAATGAAGGTCCTAATAATAGTAGGGTCGACACAAAAACTGCATTTGGCATGTTATTGACAAATTACCACAAAAGTGTTCCAAATTTGTGGGTGTTCCGAATATGTGGGATAACTGTAGATTGTTTTGGTTTTCTTATTGAAAATCGGATGTAACATCTTAAAAGGGCTGTATCTCGAAAACTACATCAGCGAATGTTTTCATGTTTTGCACAGAGGTGCGCTACGGTGTAAGGAATCGATAGACCCCAAAATATCGGATTGCATATTTTTTTCATAACAACGGTATTTTGAGCACCGTGTTTTGAAAATGCCATTTTGAAATGCTTTGGAATCATCAAATGATCTATTTTAATTAAAAATCGATATCAGCCTAGAAATTTTAAACTTTTTAGAAAGTTATGTACAAAGTATATTTGATTTTTTTTTTTTGATAATTTTCCAGCAAACGTTCTTTGATGCCTTTTTTCCATCCTATGTTAAAAAAAATATTTTGATTGTTAACTGTCCCATTAATTCATGAATATTGATAATCCATTCTGTTTTCTAAAATTGCAACATTGGCTGCACCGCTGAAATGTAGGCAAAAAGGACATTGCAACCACTTTGACTCATTTGTAACCACCACCACCCACACCGCACACACACACGCTCGTTAGTCCACATGCCTGCACACATCAGTCATACTCTGCCGCGGCTGTTTATCCTCATCAACCTGTCAACACAACCCGCCCCACTCCCCCGTTCCCCGTTTTATGCTGCTGTTGTACTCAGCATAGCCAAGCATATCTCCCCCAAAACACACTTTCCCCGCGTTGACGACAACATTCTTGCTTGATGAGAAGCGCGCGAACGTCAAAGGGTTGAAATTAAATTTTTCCCATTTCCCTCCCCGCTCTTTGTTTTCCTCCCAAGGATGCAATTCTCGGGTGGTGGTTTTCCCTGCTTGTTTCACAGGTGTTTTGCTGGTATGTAGGCGTCTCTGCGCTAGATTTTAATCCCGTATTCGCTCTCTCTCTCTCTCTCTCGTTCAGCACATTGTTGCCACTTGGACGATCCATACCGACCGGCGAGGGCCTTTTCCGAGCAGGACGTGATGCAATGGGGTAGAGGAGGCGAATTTGGTCACATTTTATCACTTTTTTAGGCCAATGCAAAAAAAAAAATCAAGTTTCCAAACAATAAAGAAATGTTTCAGATACTTTTAGTGATTGTATCATGAAACTTAAAGGTTTTTTTTTCGATGTTTCCAGTTTTCCAAACTAAGCAAAAGTTTTAATATCCGTGTAAATAAAGAACATAGAGCAATTTCAGCCCAAAACAGTATTTATTTAGGTACTTTTTTCTTGACTCTCTCCGATTTCAATGAAACTAGGTAGACATGTTATTCTAGGCATATATAAGCCATTTTTGTGTACATGGAGCCAGTTACACTCGATAATGACATTTGAGGGGTGAAAGTGTGTTAAACATTTTTGTATTTCGTAATTTAAATATTACTGTATCTCGAAGCCGTTGCCATCGTATCAAAATGTGGTCAAAGACAAACTTGTAGGAAATTTGACGGGCTTTCCGAAAAAAATACACTGAAAGAAAAATACACACCACTTTTATAAGATTTTTTAATTTTTAAGTTTAAAAGACAAATTTGAAGGTGAGCCCACGATTTTTTTCGTTCAAAATTTTTGAGGAAATAGCCTAAAATGTTACAAAAAGACTCACGAAAAAGGCAGGATGGAGCAACTCACCTAAAAAAATACAAAAATCATTTACTGAAACTGTTTTTTTTAAGTGCTCTAAACGTCAAAATTTTCAAAAGCCAAATATGGGAATCGATTCTCCAGACAATTTTACATAAAAGTCTCGATATTGACCATTGTCCTATGTCCAATCCTTGGGAAGATACAGTGGTTTTAAAAATGAAAATTTCTATAAGAAAGACTTGGTTTTCAGTCTCGTAAATATTTTTACCGGAAAGCTCGTCCAATTTCCCATAAGTTTGCCTTTGACAGCTTTTTGATTTATGTCCTTTTTATATTTACGTAATCAAATTTACTATCCTGGTTTCTACCACACTTAAGAAAATATTCTATTTTCAGTTGTAAGCAATGTAATTTAGCTTATATCTGTAAGCCCTTACATCCAATTGAAATGCTGTCATAGGTAAACTTATGGGAAATTGGACGAGCTTTCCGGTAAAAATATTTACGAGACTGAAAAACCAAGTCTGTCATATAGAAATTGCCAAAAACCATTTCATTTTTAAAACCGCTGTATCTTCCCAAGGATTGGACATAGAACAATGGTCAATATGGAGACTTTTATGTAAAATTTTCTGGAAAATCGATTTCCACTACCGGTTTTCAAAAAAATTGACGTTTAGACCACTCTTCAAAAAAACAGTTTTAGTAAATGATTTTTGTATTTTTTTGAGAGAGTTATACCATCCTGCATTTTTTGTCAGTCTTTTGGTAACATTTTAGGCTATTTCCTCAAAATTTTTGAAATCGTGACATCACCTTTAAATTTAAGTTTAAGAGTTAAAAATCCAAAAATCTCATAGATGTGGCGTGTATTTTTGTTTCAGTGTATTTTTTTCAGAAAGCCCGTCCAATTTCCTACAAGTTTGTCTTTGACCACTTTTTGATACGACGCAACGGCTTCGATTTACAGTAATTTTTAAATAACAAAATACAAAAATATTTAAATACCTTACGCCCTTCTCAAATGTTATTTTCGAGTACTATTGGCTCCATATACACAAAAATGGCTTATATAGGCCTAGGATAACATGTCTATAAAGTTTCATTGAAATCGTAGAGGGTCGGGTACAAAAGTACCAGAAAAATTCCTGATTTGAGCTGGAATTGCTCAATATAGTTTTTGAAATTGCTCAAAAAGTACCTAAATTTTCAAAAATCGTAACTTCTAACATTGTAGCATGATTCCCTTTAACAAATCATTTCAGTTTCATCTGACCCAATGTGACCCCTTCTAAGGGGCGAAATTGTTTATTACAAGTTATTGACATGTAAGGTAGAGTTCATCAAATTTCAAATTTCAAATTTTTGTTGTTCCCATAGTCACCCCACTGCACTGACGGTAGCTCAAATGATGACTTTTTTGTCATCTAAAACATATACAAAAATGAGAATGTTCATAACTGTTATTCTGCGCAGTTATTTTTTTCTGTGTGAAAAGTCCATGGAAAAAATATATTTTTTTCCTAAGTGTAACTTTTTTTCAGGAAGATCTAAGCAATACCTAAAACTTTGCGCAAGTGATCAAATCTATCAGATAATTCGTTTTCAAGTTACAGATTTTTTTTATATTTCACCAGCCTTTTGTACGGACGGTTGTCAAAGTTGTACGGAAACTGGTAAGCAGGGTTACCAGGTTGCTAGATAAATCTGGGAATGCCTGATTTTTCAAGTGTCAGCCAGAATAAAGATTTATACTTCTCTGTGCCAGATATTTTGCCAGATTTTCCCCTTGATGTCCATTTGGGATATTTTATTGAATAAAATAAAAAAAATATGTAAATTGACAAACTTGGAAAGTGTTTTCTTGAAGAAAAATTTTAGTCAAAAATATGGTATTTCGGTTGCTCATATATGTGCTTTTAAGAGATAGTTTATGTCATAGAGACTCTCTGGCTGTCGATCTTCTCGATATCAACATTGCTCCATGTACCGATGAAATCTTCAGTCCCTTCAAACTGCATACTTTGATTCTCTTCATTCCTCGATATTTTCTCTTGCTTGAAGGATCTGTTCCTCGACGGTCCCTTGGATTATTTTTGCTTTAGAAAACTCTTCCGATTGTCAATATTTTCACTTTCTCATGGCTTGCATAGACAATTTTCGTTGAGAAACGAAGCTTTGAAGGGTGTTTGACATTTGTTTGTTTTTGTTTGCTGGACGTTGCCATGATTCTCCCCATAGCTGGTTATCAAGAAAAAATAAATGTCAATCGAGTCTTCATTTTGCATCGTTCTGTAAACTGATGCTTCTCTTCCTCGACGGTCCCTTGGATATTGACAACCAGAGAGTCGACTGTAATAAGATTATAAGATTACCCAATACAGTCCAAACTCGATTATCCGAAGGCCTTGGCAAAATTTCACTTCGGATAATCGATTATTCGAAGTACCTTACAAACCTTCGGATAATCGAGCTTCGGTTAATCGAAACTTCAGATAATCGAGTCTGGACTGTACTGTAATATATTATCTATGATCATAGGCAACAGAAACATAAATTTCATAAAAATAAATTCTCTATACATTTGTAGTGAGGCTTCGCGATTTTTTTTTAATTTTATTGAAAAGGGAAATGATTCAAGTTTTAACCTTTCATTCGTGAAACCTTTACCCTGCCTCGGCTACAATCAAGTTTATGCTGGCGAGAAATCCAGTACCTGCACGTGACGAAATATTCATGGCGCGCTAAGCAGCAGCACCGGCATGTGGAATGTGGAACATTATCACCCCCCTACCGCAAGGCTCAAGTTATCCTTAATGAGGAAAATCTTGCCATCGAGCGGCGAAGAATCCGGACCGACCTTCCCAGGGACTCCTCGTTATGATCTACTTCGCACTACATTTTGACGAGGGTTTGTACATAGGTACGAGAAATTATGCTCTAGTATCGCAAACTTGCTTAAGCTTTGATTTCCGCGAAAAAGGCACAAAGGTAATTGGGATGCCTGCGATGTTTGTTTTATCCGAGAAGTGGAGAATCAACATCCTTACACTTCTGTTGTAATTTACTAGATTAACTGAAATTTGGTTGAACTTTGGTAGCGTTGTTTGATTTAGGATTGATTTAGGACCAGATTTTTTTTTGTATGTAGAATTTACATCAGTTAACTGAAATTTCTCAGTTACAGTTGAGTAAATTAGTAAAAGCCTTTGAAATCTCGTCAAAGTGATGTATTAATCATTTTGATGACTTAAATTTTATGACTGAAAAAAATCATTAGCAAAATATCAATTACTGTATTGCCAGGTCGTTGCTCTCAAACTCCAATCAACAAGTTTCAAGGCAAAACGACCCGTATCTTCCACTTAAACGTATCATTTTTCATTATGCACGATTCGAACCAAGACAAACTCTGATGAGAAAATGTTCCCCCTAATCCATCCCCTGCTCACACCACTCTCAAAATTTCAACCCAATCGATTAAATCGTGCTCATGAGCAAACGTTCTATTTTTTTTTGTTTAACCGGCAAATTCCAAAGTTTCCACAAGGAAAATCCCGCTCGGAACGCTCGGAGAGCTTCAGAAGCCGAGCTGTGAAGAAATATTGCCGCCGAGAATCGTTTTTCTTTCACCCTCGGGTAGAAGTTTGGAAGCTTCCACCTTCAAATTGCAACCAGAAGGCACGTGGGCTGATAGGGTGAATGAAGGGATTATCCATTTGCAAAAGGAGGTTTTATTTTTAATTTATTAAATATTCAATTGTGATTTGCAGAAATGCGACATTTTCTAAATTTAAATTGAGTTGCCAATTTTTTAAAGGATCACCCTAATGATTTGGCGTTTCGATGTTCTTAGTGGAAACTGGGGGTGGTTTCAAACGGGGGGAATGCCACCAAGTTTCGAAAATAAATAGACAGCAGCGTACGGAGCTGAGCTTCTGAATGAGTGAGAAATGAATACCTTCGCTATTTGAATGGGTTTTATAGCTTCGTTCTTTTGAGGCAAAGCTTCCTTACAAAAGATTCACCATATAGTTTGGTTATTTGTACATTCTGTCGATTTAGGGCGAATTCAGCTTTTCGGAGAGTGAGTTAAGCTCTAGTTTAGGAGGGGAAATAACCTACACCACAACAATTAGCGGCTCGTGCGCTCCTAATTGATGGGAAAATTGATTTTATCAGCCGGCTTAACTTCAAACAATTTGCCTCACTGAAATATCTCGTTGAAAACAGTTAGCTCCTCAAAGCCTTCGAAATTAATGACGGTAATTTGTTTATGACTGTCACCTACGTGTGAAACTTATTAAAACTAGCATTATAATTCGTCGCTGTCGTGCTAACTTGTCGCACGTGCATTTTTGACCAAATTGAGTTAAGAACGCAATTTTGTGCAGCTCACAATGCCTCACCTTTTGAACTTCACAGATCTCCAAAATGCGAGATATTAAATAAAAACCGAAAAAAACTCCGTGCGACAACTGGCCAAAGGTATTTCCGGTCAGAACGCGTTTGACACACGTACACACCCGATTACTGTTAACCTTTGGAATTATAGCTCGGGACTGCAGCAAGCAAATTCAACCAAATTTTGATACAATGCACAGAACGGTCAACCATACAAAAAGTTTTTGTTATTGTTTACATTGCGTGCTCTTGTTTTTGTTTATCTGAAGTGAAACATTTTAACACGTTTTTCCCAGAACGTCAAAAAGTGTCGTGCGATAAGTTAGCACGACAGCGTCGAATTGATAAGCTTTGTAAGTGATATGTTCAACAGGGATTTTGCAATACTGCATTTATTTAAAAAGTGATCCTCCTTTTTTGAGGTTATATTTTATTTAAATCGAATCCTGAAGTATTTTTTTCCTAGAGCTTTCGAAATATTTTCGAATAAATCGAAGCACCTCGAAAACGCTTCACCAAAAGCTTAAAACGTTATCGTTATATATATCCAAATTTCAATTTAATCAAACAAATTGAATAATGTGAACTTTTTGTTTGTCTCTGTATGTATTATTTTCCTTCCAGCAGGTTTTATTTATGTTAGTTTGTTTGTTTCATTATTGGGTAAATAACGCATGACTTCTACTTACTATTACACAGTCCAACAAGATTTTGTCTCTAAGACGAGTATATGTGTTCCTAGTAGAATTTTGCCTGCTGAATCCGAATCCGGGTCCAGAATTGCTCCAAATGGTCCCAATTTTGAGATACACCCGTTTGAAATGTTAGTTTTGGCCAAAATTAGCTACTTTGTCGACTATTTTACAAAAGAACTATTGCATAAACAACTAAACCAATACATGTATCTTAAAGTTCACGTTTTCCCCTTTCTGAAACACCCCTGGTTTTTAAAATTTGATTGTTTCTACACATATTTATAGCCATTTTAAAATTATATTTTCAGTTGGTTCTCATTCAAGTTTTTCCAACTTGCATGCAAGTCAAATTCTAATTTTAAAATGGCTATAAATATGCGTAGAAACAATCAAATTTTAAAAACCAGGGGTGTTTCAGAAAGGAGAACGTGAACTTTAAGATACATGTATTGGTTTATTTGTTTATTCAATAGTTCTTTTGTAAAATAGTCGTACTAATTTAGGCCTAAACTAACATTTCAAACGGTGTATCTTAAAATTGGGACCATTTGGAGCAATTCTGGACCCGGATTCGGATTCAGCAGGCAAAAATCTACTAGGAACACATATTCTCGTCTCAGAGACAAGAAACATTTGATTTTTTGTTGAACTGTGTTATTTTAAGTGTTTAACTTCAACCTCCCACAACTACTGATTTTTCAAACGTTTCATCAATCAAACCTTACCTCGTCTAACGATATTAACCGCAACCTTTTCCCCTTAACACTACATCCCCATGCACATCCACGTAACTGGGATCCATTAACACATGTCCCACATAAAACACGCAACATCTCTAATCGATTTTCTTGTTGTCTTTATTGCCTCCCATAAAACTGTTCCTCCACCACATGGGATGCGGTTTTTCCCGGGTCATTCAACCAAACAGACGGAAACCCACTCCCCTCACAGGACTCCGGCGGAGGAGGAGGACCAGGACCAGGACCCAAGCGCCAATCCCAGCAGGACTCGATTTCGCTGGCCGGACTCGGTGAAGGCCTGCTGAGCGGACGCCGCACGAGCCGCTCCGACCAGAATGGGGTGGTGTCCCCCTCGGTGATGGCCAAGTTCCTCGAGGATGAGCTCAAGTCCAGCGAGGCACTGCTCAACTCGCCGGTGAAGCACTGTGACACGTGCGTTTGCACGAGGAGCGTGGGCTGTGGGTTGACCAGCGGGTCGCTGCTGTTGGCCGACCTGCTGGGCGATGGCCAGAAGTACTACAACGTGGGGACGCAAACCGTCATCAAGGGCGGCGAGACGAACAACTCGCTCTGTCTGAGGTGCAACAACAACCTGAACTCGCCGTCCCACAACAACAGCCCGTACATCATGAAGCTGATCAAGTCCAGCGACAGTGTCATCTCGGAGACGAAGAGCAGCGTGTCGGACTTTTTGACCACGCCGGACAAGAACTCGCCGAACGGTAGGTGGAATCTAATGTTATCACTGAAACCACGATGGTTTGACATGGACTGTTGTTAAACCATCGGGGTTTAACACATCGCTTACACACACACTACAATACGTTTATTTTGATAGTGTTAGTGAGATCTGTGTAAAAAGTGGCAGTTCGTCACTTGTTGTTTGGCTTGGTCAAACCATTGGGCCCAAACATTAAAGTGAGTGCACTCAACCTCCGGTGGTTGGTAACTTTTTCGTTTGACACTTTTTTAGTTACTTTTTTAGCCCCGTTGGGTTGGTTGGTCAAAGTCAAACTAAAAAGTGAGGAACTGTCACTTTTTACACGGCGTTTCAAAACAAACGCTTGGTAATGTGTGTGAATTCCGTGTAAAAGGGGTGTCAAACTAAAAAGTGACCCCGTTCGTTTGACAACCGTTGTTGTCAAACCATCGGGGTTTGAGTGTAATGTACTTCAAAAGTCAGGCTAAAAAAACGATTTTTGCTAAAGTTCGCAAGATTGTTAAAAGGGTGGTTTTTGTGGCAAAACCCGGCATGTTGTATATTTTGAGAAAGGTATTTGAAAGACCTTTCCAACGAGTCCAAAACAATTAAGATCTGAAAACCCTATCAAAAGTTATTAGCTCTTAAGTATTATTAATACACTTTTTGAAGGAAGGATCTCAAATGTTTTTTATGAAAACGTTGTCCGGATCTATTATGCGACCCATCATTATAATGGTAATTAAAAAACATTTCCAACAAGCTCAAAAAATTGATGATCTGACAACCCTATTTAAAGAAATGAGTAAGAAAGCTTAACGTTTTTGAACTTGTTTAACAGGAATGATCATATTTATTCTAGAGGTATTCAATATATGAATGTGAATACTTCCAATTTACATGTGGTCAAATGCAAACGTATGGGAAATTGGACAAGCTTTCCGGTAAAAATATTTTTGAGACGGAAAAATCAAGTGCCACTCATTAATATTGCCAAAATCGACCAAAAACCCATTGTTTCAACATTTTAATTTTTACAAGTATCTGCTTAAGACAATGGTCAATACAGAGACCTTCATGTTCCCGCGTTTCGTTATAAAAAAACATTAGGGTAGGGTAGTCATCAATGAGACACTTTTGGTTTTTAACTTTCAACGATTTTTGTTTTTTTTTCATAAGCATGTTTTAATGAGCTTTTTGTTGCATTTTCTTTCTTTTAATATGTTCTAACATTGACCAAAATATGAGATCGATCCGACCTCTACAGCCAGAGCAATCCAACTGTCTCATTGTAGACGCACTTGGCAGGAACAATGAGACAGGTGGGGAACAATGAGACACTCTACGAAAATCAATACTTTTCTAGTAAAACATCATGTTTTTGTTTTGTTCCATAGCAGGTGACTTACCTTGAACATTTTAAAGCAATTTTGTCAACTTGAAGCTTTCATTAACAAAAGTTATACTAAAAAGTATTTAAATTTAGTAAAATCCATTTATTTATACCATATAACTTTATATGTTTGGCTAAATGAAGTCAAAACTCAATAAATATGCCAAAAATCACTTCCGATTCATGTTTTGAAGGATTTCCCAAGATTTTGAAAAGTTTAATGAAGAAAAATCAAAGTGTCTCATTGTTACCCATAGGCTGACAAGAGTGAGGAACAATGAGACAGCCCTGGATTCTGGGTATATACTTAATTTTGGTCAATTCTAATGAAAGGCCATTGTAGCCCAACTCATGCCCTATGAAATGACGAAAGAAGTTTGGAGAAATTTTAGGTTTTGTATTAGTGGCAGCCTATAAGCGAAAATGTAATTTTCAGTCATAATTTACTTTTACACCCCAAAATCAAACATTTATGAATAACTTTGCAAGGGAGCGTCCATAACCAAAGCCACTATTATGGCAGACGTGTATCCAGTAGATACACCTTTCCCAAAAATATGAGCCTGATTGGTTGAAACTACGACTTGTGAGAGCCATTTTATCATTGTTCCCCGTGTCTCATTGATGACTACTCTACCCTACGTTTCGACCACTTTTAAAAACAAATAGCTTAAGTGAATAATTTTTGTATTTGTTTTATGTTGCTCCATCCTGCATTTTTCGTGAGGCTTTTCGTAACAACTTAGGCTATTTCCTTAAAAATTTGAGCAAAAAAAAAATCGTGGGTTCGTCTATAAATTTGACATTATATCTCAAAAATCAAATAATCACCCAAAAGTTACATGTTTTTTTCTTTTGGTGTATTTTTTTTTTCTCAAATTTTCTTCAAATTTATTTCTGACCACTTTTGATACGATGCAACAGCTTCAAGATAAAGCAATATTTATGTTACTCAAAACAAAAATAGTGCAGTGTGTCTGGTTGATTGATCAGAATCAAGGTTGTTAGTCGATAGAATTATCGTCGATAATATTATCGCCTAACGATAACGATAATTGTTATCGTTATCGTCGGGACGATAACGATAATCTACCGTTATAGTTATTTCGATAATTTTATCGGTGATAATCTAATCGCCGATAACGGACGATAACTCATTTTTAAAATCATTCTTCAATTGAATTAATCCATCAATTTCATGTTTTATTTTCAATGCGTTCACTTAGAATATATTTTTTGATAATGTAGTAAATTTTAAAGCATACATACTATAATTTTCATGAAATACCGTATTTTCTCGAAAATACTCAATTTTGAATAATTCGCAATGGCTATCAAAAACTTCGAAATTTTGCATGCATTTTCAGTGTTTTAGAGTTTTTTTTAATGAAATTCTCAAATTATCACAAAACACCAAATTTTCTAGAAAATAGTCATTTTTTTGTAATTTTCAATTCACTGTTTTAGAGTTTTTTGAATGAAATTCTAAATTTTTCACAAAATACCGTATTTTTCCGAAAACACTCATTTTTTAAAATCCCATATGTGCATCAAACGATTCAAAATTTTGCATTATTTGAGTGTTTCAGAGTTTTTTAAATTAAAATCTCAAATTTTCGCTAAATACCATATTTTCTCAAAAATAGTATTTTTTTATAATTTTCAATATGGGTATCAAACGATTCAAAATTTTGCATTCATTTTGACTGCGTTAGAGTTTTTTGAATGAATTACTGAAATTTTCACATAATACCATATTTTCTCGAAAATAGTCAATTTTATATAATTTTCAATATGGGTATCAAATGATTTGAAATTTTGCATGCATTTTCACTGGTTCTCTTAACCTTTTGAATACTATTTTTTCACAACATACCGTATTTTCTCGAAAACACTCACTTTTTTATAATTCGCAATAAGTGTATCAAACGAATCAACTCAACTCATTTTTTTTAATTCGCAATATTCTTCGCGTATCAACCCATGTTGGGAAATATAAAAATTTGAGTACTTAAAAAAAATACGGTATTTTGTGATTTTTTAAAGTATTCAGACTTTGAAACTTACCATATTATCAAAAAATATTTACTTAGAGAATTCTTGAAAATTCAGCATGATTTGGTTGGTTTTTTTTTGTCAATTTTAAAGATATTTTAAATATAAGTTTTTGTCCGCTATCGTCGTTAAAATTATCGCCGATAGATTAATCGGAATAACGATAACGATAGATTATAATTATAATAATTATTGTTATCGTCCCGATAACAATAGAATCTCGATAATTTTATCTTGACCAACCTTGATCAGAATAAAAGAATTTTTTTTTTTTTGGTGTTTTCGAAAATGATCGCCCATTATTTTAAATGTATAACTAAATTGATAGAAAATGCTTTGAAGTAACACATTTTTTTCTTTATTTCTATCATTGCAAAAGGCCTGGGTGTCACTTCCGCTCCACCCCCCAAAAAGGACGACCTGATGGTGAACCCGATCCTGGGCCACCACCGGATAGGCGATCGCAGCACGAGCCTCAACTACACCAGCAGCACATCACCACCTTCCGACCCACCGGTCGGATTTGGCTCCGGAGTGATCTCCAGAATCGGCAACAATCTTCCCACTGTAGGCAACGGAACCACCACCGCCACGAGCAACAACAAGACGCAACCGCTGAAGAAACCGCTGGAGCCGATCAAGTCCAAGGTATCGTCCACGACCTCCGTCGCCGCCACCAAGCCACCCACGAGCGGCGAATCGCCGTCGTACATCATCAAGGATACGGACCAGATAAGTCAGGGAGGAAGTCACGCCCTGCAGACGCCATCTTCGGGAGCTGGAGGAGGCGGTCCGACGACTGGAGTGGGAGGCGGCGGTGGCCCGAGCAAATTTGCCGGCGGCAGCGTGGGCAGTGGGTTGTACCACGCGGTCGGCAGTACCAACAGCTTGTGGAGCCGAACGAGCAGCAGTCGGGCGGAGAAGGAGCGGGACGGGGCGAAGATATTCGAGACGTTCAACAGGAATCTCATCAAAACTATTAAGGTGTGGTTCCGATAATGTTTTGATTTTGATGCTGATTGTAACAATTTTCATTTTTCATTTTAGGCTGAAAATCCAAAAATGTCCGGTCCCCGGATCTGCGCGCTGCGCATCCAGAACGGTTCCAGCAACATCTTGCTGGACAGCTTGCAGGACGGTCCGGACGCGGACGCGGATCCACTCGAGTTCAAGCTCCCGGGGAACGTCGGCGCTGGCATCGCTCCAACTCCGGTAATTTACACGCGACGGGCCAAGTTTCTTGACGAAGAACTGCTGCTGGACGACGATCCGTCAATCGGGTTGAACGGCGCCATCAAGACGACTAGCTTGCCAACGGCCAGTGCAGGAGTTGGTGAAGGGCAAGCAGCAGCAGCAACAGGTTGGTGGTGCGAGGAACCTGGGTGTGGGTCAGGTTGGACCGGACCGGAAGGACGTGTGCCAGATGAGTACGACGACTTCGCCGCATTCGTCGGATCGGCTGTGTACGATCGGAGAGGAGGTCAACAATTTGCTGTTGAACACGAAGAGCACTGCGAACAACGTGGGTGGAGTTGGCAAGCCAAGGTTAGACATTAACGTAAACAAGCTGGAGGGCATCGAGATGAACTCGAAGAAGTCGTGCACGCAGTCCAGTTCGATTTCGAGTGAGATCGACATCCAGGAGAGTGCCATGCTGAGGCGGCAGCAGCTGTCCCGGGTCGCGGAATGGGTCCAGAACAACTCCAAGCTGAGCCATCCGGAGAACCTGAGCAACACGGAGTCCGACATTGAAAACTTGACGCTTGCATCTGCCGCTTCGCTCACCCTAGTCGATAGTTTGAACAATAATAACGCGTTAAGTAGTGGCCTCGCGGCGGTTGATCCCGGCAGTGACACTAAACTGATAGCTAGTGATATTAAAATAAGTCATAGTATTAGTAACAACAACAGCAGTAGCATTGTCAACAACAACCACATCACCAACAACAACAACACCTTTGCTCAAGCCAACATCCCAGCGCCCGGCGTGTCCGCAGTCGGTTCCCGAGGTCACAGTCACACTAGTCTTAAGGCCGCCATCGCCAGCAATACCGCCCAGCTGGACTACAACAGCAACAGCCATGGTCCGCTCCCGCTGTACCATCCCGCCCACCATCTCCACCTGCACCGTGACCAATCCGACGACCAGAGCTGCGGCGTAGACCTGGCCCAGATGGAGTACAACGTGAAGCAGTTCCTGCTGAAGCAAAATGAGTGGTCAGCCATCTCGAGGCGACTGTCCTCGTCGACCACCTCGGGGACGATCGATCCCCAGCAGCTTGGTCCGCCGTCGCCGGTGTTCATCCCGAAGGAAGTTCCGGTGGTGAAGAAAGCGAGTGGTAGAACCGGTGGGGAAGTTTCCCGGGATGGCGGTGGCGCAGACCGCGATGGGGACGTCGCAGTTCCACAATAACAGTAGCAAGTACGCCATCAATCCGCACCGGACGGAAACGAATCTGTAAGATGTTGGTGTTGGGAGTAGACGGGTAGAGATAGAATCGAAGGCTTTGGAACTGCGGGACTGGACAGGAATATAGAGTGTGATGCTTTGTGTCGGACAGTCGTTTTGTAATGTTTGGATATCATGCATTAGTGTAATAGAGGAGAAAAGCAACTCGCGACAAAATTTTGAGGCTAGGAATTTTGACAGGTATGATTTTCATAAAGTATTCGCCTCCTTTTCTCTCCCACAGAAAACCTGGGAACGAGGTAGCTGTCAAACTAGGCCAAAATGTTAAAGTCACTCACAAAATGAACTTTGAGTGATTTGAGTTCATTCCTGACGTCACGATTTTCTCCTCTATTCTATTTAAACTTTTCGTCGCCCATTAGAGTGCTGATTTGGGTGGATGTACTGGTTAGGGTGGTCCAAATCCTGGCTTACTCCTGGCTACCCCTTGAAATCAACGAAAATTTAAGCTCATAATGACCACGGGAACCTCTCCCTCTAAGCCCTTGAATTTTGTATTGGAATATTTTCAACTGTTCCAGTGTTTACCTGTGAAAGGCGTCCCATTGGTTCGCACGACCCAAGAAGAGTATCGGGACCGCATTTACAAAGTGTCCCTCTGACTTTGATACCCTGCTCTCGCACAAAGTCATTCACACAATCATTTGACTACCACCACCACCTCTATCACTTTTAAAACCGCTCTGAGCGCTTTTGCCAATCACTTGACCCATGATTCAAATGATTGCTGTCACCACAGTTACTCGCACAAGCGACAAGATACACAATCTGTTGTCATACAAACGGGGTAACTTTTTAGTTTGACACCCTTTTTACATGGAGTTCACACACTCTACCAAACGTTTGTTTTGTGTAAAATGTGATAGTTCGTCACTTCTTAGTTTGATTTTGACAAAAAAGTGACTAACCGCGGATCAGACCCAGAAATTGCCGCAATATGCACCCTTTTTGTTACATCCTAGTTCATATCCATTGAACAGTGTTTCAAATGCGTGATAGAAAAAAAAACTATCATTTGATCATTTCCCCAGAGATCTCGAGATTCACGTTGATGTTACGTGAAAAGCTATGTGGTATTTTTCCACTAGACTTTTCACGTAACTTCTACGAGGTGGTTCTAGTAGAAGCGGAATTTGCTTGGCCAGATCCTTTCACGTTGATTTTACGTGATTTACACGTGAAAGCTAAATGTATCAGCTAATGAAATCTACCTGAACGTTTTAATGATCGTTATAGGAACTTTCTAATACTTTTGAGGTCTTATTTCAGATTATTTTTCTGTTTAAAATAACAAAATAATGCAATTTTCAATTCTAATTTATTGATTTATTGAACTCTTCTTTGAATAAACAACATTTTACAAATAAAAAAATCTCGATTTCGTGATGCTCCGTGTCGAAGTTGAGCATCCATTTTGATTTCCGCTTGACGAATCGAATTTGGCCACAGGGCGATCGTTCCTGCGGAGTGAACTGACAGCTGGTCTGACTGGTCGTCCTTGTTGGTACTGTCACCGTGATTTGAATCTTTCCCTGATAAATAAAGAAATAAACGAAACTTAACCTCAAAGGTAAACAACCGAATGAACTTTTTTGACAGGTGTCAGTTCCGGGACTTTAAAAGCATTTAAAATTTTGATTATGTTCCGGTTGTTCCGTTTCGCATGGACACAAATACGGCCAGGGACACGGCACGGCCACGGGAATGGCCAGGAACAGGCACCTACACAGCCAGGGACACGAAAACGGCCAGAAGCACGGACACGAACACGGGCAGGAGTCCGGACAAGGACACGGCCTAGAGCACGGCCACGGGAACGACCAGGAACAGGCAACTACGTGGTCAGGTGCACGTAACGAACACGGCCCGAAGCACGGACAAGCCCACGGGCACTAATACGGAAAAAACTCGGGTAATGACGTTTCGCGTAATCGGAAGCAAATTCAAATTCAAAAAAATGCTAAGTCCTGATTTGACACCTGTCAAACCACTCAAACGGCACTCACAAAATGAATACTGAGTTCTTTGAGTTCATTTGCTACGTCACGGTTTTCTTGCCTATAATGTTGCTTAAAATCATCGTCAAAATCTCTTTAAACCAAATTAATCTTACGGTTGTAGTGAAACTAGTAGGACGATGAGAGGGTGGCCATAAAAAAAACCCGGCGTAAATGCTCGGACCGAGGCCAGACACCAGTTCCATGGCCTGAAACGAGTTATATCCGTACTCAAACTTCCCCTGGGCACACTCGAAAAAGGTCGACGATACGTTGGCCATGTTCGTGACATTTCCGGTGGACTCACGCAACACGGTAGCTCCGATTGCCATTCCGACGGACCAAATCGACACAGTTGCGCCTGGGATTGCCTCCGAGGGGTACGAATTACATGGCCACCGGGGAAGAAGATAGTGCTTCAAAAGATCTGCAAAAAAGTGAATTATTAAAACAAAATCTAATTAAACTTAATTTAACTTACCGTCTGTTCCATTTTTGATGAAATTTTGCGAGCACAAGTTCGGCCGCAGGTCTTCACCGTACGCCATCAATTTTCATACTAAAATAATCACGTAGAAATTTGGCCGAATGGATCACTCAAGTCCCGTTGAAGTTACATTTCAAAACACATAAAAGCTACATGAAAAACTCTAGTGGAAAAATACTGTAAGGGTTTTCACGTAACTTCAACGTGAATACATTTTTTCCGGAACACTTTCACATTATTTTTACGTGTGTCACGTAAAACGGACGTAGTGAGGGGAAAATTGAGGTTACGTGATTTTTCAGGTAGCATCAACGTGTGGATTATTTTGAGTGCACGTCTCCTCTTTTCCTTGACTACGCACTCTCAACGCTGAGTATTCCGTTCTCTCAAAAAAAAAAAAAAACTAAATTGAAAAACACGAAAGAGCAATTCCGAACTGACCACACATTACGTCCCGCTAAACTGTACTGGAGAAATTGGATTTGTGACGGCTTCAGTGGATAAACACTGTTTATGGGGGATGATTGTGAATGTGGAATTGAGAGAAGGAGATGGCGCAAAAAGAAGAGCACTATGGGCACGAGTCAGGCATGACAATTGTATTCACTCAAAACTGAGGGTTTGATATATTTACAACCCTGATTTCTAGGAATCTTTCATAAGTTGAATCATTTTAAATAAAGAAAGTAGTTTGTCAAATGCAAAGCATCACAATGATTCCTGCAATAAAAAAGACAACCGTTACAATTTCATGAATGTATCCATTTTTCTGGTGTTGTATCTTGAGTTTCAAAAAGTCATCAATTTATATATTTAAGTTTTTAAACAAAGTTCGTCTACGTTGGGAAGCCAAAATTCGAGTCCCATTATACAACTCATAGCTAGTCAATGTTAAACAAAGAAAAAAATAAGCATAAACCAAAAGAAGACGTATCATAAATTCCCTTGAAAAGCTGGGTAAAGAAAAAGCAAAAAACTGGTGTAGTTTGATAAGCAAAATATAAAAACAAAAATGCTGGGAAATCTCCATTCACATTTGGTGTTCAGTTCTACGATTAAGCATTTAAGGTGAGATGTACCAATTTATGTTGCCCAAAAAAAAGCAAATCCGACACACATTGTCGTCACACGTATAGGTACATTTAAAGTGCTCATCATCCAAATTAAAACCTTAAAAATGCTAAGCCAAGTTGAGCGTCGTGTAGAACCGCGAACAGACTCGCATTGATTGCCTTTTGTGTGGAAGGAATAAAGCAACAACTCAAATGTTAAACATTACTGCAAAAAGAAAATGAAACAAAAATGTACCAAAATAAATCATCAAATTCCAAGTGTAACCCAGCAGCTGGCAAAAACAGAAATAAAAATGGAGAAAGCAACTATTTAGACAACTAGAATTTACTAGAAGCAAAGTGCATTTTTGTGTCATATTGGAGAATGCCTTGCCCGAATCGATGATAAGTATGTGTGTAAATCAGCAAAAGATGCTTGAAAGGTGCGCAACTGTGCTAAAACAAGTGTAGAAACTAACAGAACTTGCTTAAATTGCAAAATGGATAAAAGCTAACTGAGGTGAGAAAGCGGAGAAATAAAAGCTGTACTAGAATAGACCATTGGTTTGATCCTAAATCAAGTTGTGCGCTGTACTGTTATGTAAATCATGGGCGGGGAAAAATCACAATATCAAACCGTTTCTTATTCATTTAGTTTCCGCGCAAAAACTATTAAACTCTATCCAACGTACTATACTGATTAGTGAAGAAACAAAAACGTACTATTATTCATCTACTAGTTATACTATCCAATGTGTGAGGCTTATTTTGAACGGGATTAGTTACAAAAGAAACTGATGTTGATGATATTTTACAGATAAATCTTAGTAAAAAAAATGCTTATAACAAGGAATCAAGGACTAATCAAAACCATGTTGTTATTCTGCACACAAAAAAACAAAACACACACAAAACTCCACTCTGTATACTTACTTTACGATAAGCTTTTGTTCAAATATATACTTCTTGAAGCTATTGCTTTGGCGCTATCCGCACAATGTAATCGCACCTAAATATATTAACATTTAACAAAACACATCTACTACATTGTATATTAATCATGAAACGCTTCAGTGAATCAAATCACACAAAACTATGTTTTACAAGTTTTTACATTAATCGTTCACTAAAGATTCAAAATCTAAGCTGCATCTGGAGAATTTGAAAGAAATTTAAAGTTATGCTTAGCAGGTTTTTAGAATTTCCCTTTTGGCAACACCATTTCTGTCACTTAAAAATAAATTTATTATTTTACCATGCTCCGGATTCATACTCGGATGCTCTACAAGCTTATTCAAAACCCTTCTAAAACATGATTTTCGAGCAAAAACACGTTTTAGACGAGTTTTGAACACGCTGTATCTATTTTTAGGAGCAAGTTAGCACCAAACTTTCTTCGGAAAAGTTGTAGTGCACCTTCCAAAGCATCCGAATATGAATCCGGTTTTAGTGAAACGTGAAACGTGGATTTTATAAATATAGAAATCCAAAAAAATACATTTTTTCCCATACAAATTTATTTGGAAAATTGACCCCAAAAGGAACTGAAAAATTGTTGTGCTCGCTAAATTTGGACAACTTTATTTTGTTTCCCATACAAACATATTACACCCTAATGGACACCTTTTTTGGGGTAATTTGGACACATGTTGATGAAATAAGTTTAACGTTTGATTTTTGAACATGTTTTATATCTTTCAACATTGTTTTGTAATTGCTTTATATTTTAAGTGTTTTTTTCTCACAATATTTCATCAAAGGTTTGAATAATGATTTTGTAATAGAAATATAATTCAATAGTAAGATAACAAATAGTTCAGTGTGGTATACATTATTCAATCATTCATTGTAAAAAATGATTTAAACATTGATTCTGGATCAGGCACAAGTATAGTTTTAAGTGATTAAGATATCGTTTAGATTTATCCAAACCAATCTTTATATGGAACTCATTAACCTGAAACTATCATTTTTTTTTAATTTTACATTCCGTTGCCCTTCAAATTATGCTTTTATTGTAAACCAGCATATGGAAATTATAAATGTTAAAGAAATTAATTAAAAGCAAAAAACGTTACTTAATCCACCTTTAGGTGGTTGGTGCCTTCCTCTCGTTTATAGTGATTCCAACCCCCCTAAAGTGTCCCCATGTTTATGGATCTCCCCTAACGTTCACAGCACCTAAGAGGTCCTAATAAAAATAAGCGATGAGTAAAAAAACAAACTACCTACAGACTTTTTGTCAAGATTATACAGACACCGCCTTTCAGGAAAATGGCATCCCTCTACACGGCTTTTTCGTGGCGATCAGACCCGACCAGTTGAGGTTATGTGAATTCAGACCATTTTTTAAACTGCTTGTATTTCAAGATAGGTAAGTCAGATCTTGAAAAAGGTCTTCTCATATGTTTTCTAAAAATATATAACATGTGAGGGTTTCATGAAAAAACCACCCTTTTTACCATAATTTTAATTTAATATGAAACAGTTTTTTTAACATAACTTTTTAAATACGTTATAATACTGCATGAATTTAAATAGCAACTTAGGGGACGTTAAGACGGATCGATTAAAACCTTTCCGGCCAAAATCGGTTGAGCCTGTGACGAGATATTCCAGTGACATTGATTTGGTACACATGTCTACATACAGCCAAACACACAGACATTTGCTCAGCTGGTGATTCTGATTCGATATGTACAAATGAAGGTAGGTCTAGGAGGTCTAATCAAAAAGTTCATTTTTCCGAGTGACTTTATAGCCTTTCCTCGTTAAGGTGAGGAAGGCAAAACAGTCTAGTTGAACGCCAAATGTGCAGTAATCAGATTTTCATCAATTCGAATATTGAAATAAATTTATCCACATTAAAAAAATAGGAGTTTTGTGAAAGCTCTCATTGATCACATTCCATTTTAAGTGTTTTGACATTTTAAATCCTTCTAAATTTATCTGAATCCCTTTAAAAAACTCAACCTGCCATGAAAGTTACATTTTCTTTGCCTGACAGGTAGACTTACATGTATGTCCAAATTGCCCCACAAGCCATGTCCAAATTACCCCCATAGCATGTTCTATCTAAAATTGCAATTTTAGTTGATAAAAATGGATAAAATGCACAATATTTATACTAACATGTCTCAGGCATCGTCCAAGAGACCCCCATAAACAACCATAGATTCGAGACGAAATTATCTCAGGAACTTGAAATGAGCTTCAAATTTGGCAATCCATGTGCTCATGAATGAGCGAGCACAGCTTCGGGCTCGCTCATTCCCAACCCTGATATTATGAGATTATGATAATCTCCTTGTGCATGATTTTGGAAAAAAAAAACCTCTACTTACGTCTCATTTCGATGTGTCTAAGTTGTAATCACATCGACGATGTAGTGATAACTTGTCGTATGCTGGGATGGAACAAACAAATAGAAAAACGTTACTTAATCCACCTTTAGGCGGTTACCGCCTTCCTCACATTTAAAGGGTGCTATCCAAAATGCAAAAAGTGCGTAAATAACACTTAAGTGCTTATAACTTTTGATAGGGTTGTCAGGTCTTCAATGTTTTGGACGCGTTAGAAAGGTCTTTTGAATACCCATCCTGCGATAGGTCGCATGAGAGTTCCGGACAACGTTTTCATCAACATATCTGAGATCCGGCCTCAAAAAAGCGTATAAATAACACTTAAGTGCTTATAACTTTTAATAGATTTGTCAGATCTTCAATATCTTGGACGCGTTGAAAAGGTCTTTTAAATACTTTTCTAAAAATATATAGCATGACGGGTTTTCTTACAAAAGCCACCCTTTTTACAATCTTCCGGACTTTTGTTAAACTCGTTTTTTTAGCATAACTTTTGAAGTACTTATCTTAAGTTTATCATTTTTAATAGCGACTTATGGGACCCCAAGACGGATCGAATGACGCCAAAACGGACAAAATCGATTCAGCCAATGTCGAGATAATCGAGTGACAATTTTTTGATCAACATCCCACCACACACACAGACATTTGCTCAGAATTTGATTCTGAGTCGATAGGTATACATGAAGGTGGGTCTAGGAGGTCTAATTGAGAAGTTCATTTTTCGAGTGATTTTATAGCCTTTCTTCAGTAACGTGAGGAAGGCAAAAAACCTATTGTCAAACCTAACCACCTTCAACATGGCCGCTTCTGTCAACCTAAACCAGTTCTTTCTTATGAGGAGAAAATGGGAAGTATTGTTATTTGAGTTGAAAAAATAATATATTTTTTTTAATCAATTCCACAAATAATTGTAAATTGCATCAATAGATTGATCAAAAAAAATACTTGAAAGGCATTTATTTTTATCGTACACCGAATGTTGACTTATCAGCATTTTCATTAAAAAAAAAAAACAATAAATTTCATGAACTGACGTTTTTTTGCCCCATTTCAAAGAATTGTTTTTTTTGCGCTATTTGCCTGTAGTGGCACAATTGGCAGATTATTGATTTTTCTACATAGAAATGTGATCTAGATTGAACAATAATAAACCTGTGCTTCTTGTGAAATGAAATGTGGCGTGACGTAACAGTATCGTAGAACTGGATTTAAAAAGTAAACAAAAATAATCGCCACAGTTTAAATTAAACATCAAGTAAAAATTGCCGCTGCATCCGCTATGTAAATGCTGGCCCCGATACTCTTCAAGTGTGCTCCTCTTTGGGGAACTGGGAAAGATTTACTGACGTTCTTTGCGTAACGGGACAACGACATGAGCAGATTTAAAAAAAAAACATATTTTAAAACCATATTGCATTTTTCAAATCCAAGTAGTGAAATTTTTTTGGCTCGTCTGGATCGTATCGTATCATTTATTTCGAGCGTGACCTCGAGTCATTTTTTGATTTGCCAACAATTTCTAGTGACTTGCATCCGGCAGCTCCTTATGAACGGATCCGCCGTAAAACGATGGAACATAAACTCAGGATTCTCCTCTCACGTGCAACTGCAAATTTTAACAGCCCAATTCAAAAAATCTGCGGACAAAATCTAAACAAAATTCCAAAGAAAAAGTCATCCGCATGCTTGGCACTGAGTTGAAAAACATCATCAAAAAAAAATTGAATTGTCAAGCTATCTGAATCACAGATTGCTTGATATTTTTATTTAAACTCGAATTTTCTTGCAAAAAACAGAAGAAGAATACAAAAGTAAACACTCAAAAAGAAAACCCTATCCAGCCGTCTCGTCCCAGGTAGTACGTTTTGACGACAGCACACAATGTAAACCAGGGGTGACCAAAGTATCGCCAAACGTGGCCCGCGAGGTGATATTTTGTGGCCCGCGGACCCATTTTGAACGATCATGTAAAATGGCCCGTTGACCACTTGTAAAGGGATTTAATACTTTTTAGAAATTACGGTTTATTTTGAACTGTTATGTGCTAATCTTTTTTTTGTTAATAAAAAAACTTATGATTTATCAAAATTTTGATCCCCATTTTAGGATACAAATAATTTGTTCAAAATATTTTATAATTAAAACAATTTCACACGTTTCAATGTGAGTGAAACTAGTAAAAATCGTCAAAATTTTCATCAAACATTTTTAGAAATATTTAAAAACGTTCAAGTTTGACTTAGGTAGAATTCTGTAATAGTTGCAAAAATGTAAGTTTTCTTTATTAATGACACTTTTATGAACTGATCCTCAAACACACATTGCACTTCCTTCGGGATTCGAACTTAGTTAGATAAAGAATTACAGTTAGATAAAGAATCTGATTGACTACCAACTGATTCAGGCAGACAAAATGTGGAAATCGGAGGATCAAGTTTGTTGCAAATATTTTACAAAGCTTTCGTCGATCAACCAAACCCTCCACCATTATTAAAATAAATTGGCTCAAAAACCAGGAGCAAAAATATATTTTCAAAAAACTTCAAAACATCAAAAAAATTAAATTTAAGTGCAATCAGCTGAAATTTATTAAATATGCATTCCTCTGAATTAAGAACCATTTGAGCATGTTTGGGTTTATTTAAAAAAATGAATTTTATAGAATTTTCGATGAAATAAATAAATGTATTTTCGCTAAAATGTTTTTTTTGTCGAATCTTTTTTTTTAAATCAACGATACCAATAGAAAACCGTTATTTTGTGGTTTCTTTTGTTTTGAATTGATTTTTCTTTTAAATAACAAATTAAATCTTAATGTAAATAATGTAATTTATTTTTTTCTGAAAACCTTTTTTGAAAATTTGGCCCGCAAGCTCATTTGAGCTTCAAATTTGGCCCGGCCTCCAAAAACTTTGAGCACCCCTGATGTAAACAATAATAAACAAGTTTTTATTTGGTTGACCTATGCATTGTTCTGAAGTTTGGTTGAATTTTGTTGCTGGCGTCCCGAGTTATTATTTAATAGGGGAAGGTGGGGCAAGACGACCATATGGGGCAAGAGGAACAATCGCTCGTACGGCCGTAATCTTTACAATTTTGATTATTTCCAGTATGAGGAATTGTTGCTAGCAATGCAATTAGCTGATTCTACTACAACATAACCGCCAAAATGACGTAAACGCCACGGGGCATAAGATTTAATGAAGTTTTTTTCGAAACCTTTGTTTTCTTATAATATTTGGAAAGTACAAAATAAGGCTTAGGGTTCGTTTTAAGGCTCATTTTATCAAAATGCTATTTTTCCTAGATCAGTAGTGTCCCTACAAGGAGAAAAAAGAATTCCTGAAATCGTGAACAAGCGTTCATGAAAATGGGAACCACGAACAAAGTGTTCAAATTTCATGGTACGTTTTTCAAAATCGTACCATGGGATATGAACACTTTGTTCGAGGTTCCCATTTTCATGAACGCTTGTTCACGATTTTGGGAACTCTTTTTTCTCCGTGTACAAATGACATGCACCTATTACAAAGTATGTTTTAACTTTTGGTTATTTTTGTTGAGAGCTTTTAAAAAATCTTGTTCAGGTGGGGCAAGTGTACCATATGGATTTTTAGTATGAAAAAATCTTCGAATTGCTGCAACAACATATTTTACTGGGAAATAAATACATAAACGTACTTAATAACTGATAAACAATTGTTAAAAAAATTGTCCATGCAAAATATAGTGATATTATGAATATTTCCTTTTTTTCATTTAAGTAATTTTTGTTCGTAAAAACGATCAATTTTTATTGAAATAATATTATTTATTTAATCTAAAATGAAAGAAACGTTTCAAACACATCCTAATCTGATGTATCTAAGTGATAACAGTTCAATTATTAGCAAATTAACAGTTTGTTTCATGCATTGTTCCTCTTGCCCCAGCGGGTTGTTCGTCTTGCCCCACTAGTTGAGTTGAACGTACGGAAAATCATTTTTTAAATCAATTTTTCGCATTGAAAAACAGGATTTTTAAAAAACTTGTTCTATCAAAGTCTTAGTCAAGACCTGGAATAAGATGATTATTAAAAAATCCGACGGATTTTTAACGTTTTTAATGGATTATAACGAGCATTTCCTTAGCTTGTTACACTTGCCCCACTTTCCCCTATGTTTACGGCAATTGAGCTTTTACGTGTGTCAAACGGGTTCTGACCTGAAATCCCTTTGACCAGTAGTCACACTTACATCAATTTTCAGGTTGTGTCAAGATAGCACGACAAGATTAAAACTTCTTTCATGTGAAAAGTGATAACAATGCTCGGAGTTTTTTTTTCGGTTTCTATTGAATATCACAGTGTTGAAATCGAATTTTGGAGATCTGTGAAAATCGAAAGGTGAGGCAGTGTGAGTTGTACAAAACGGCGTTTTTAACTCAATTTGGCCCAAAATGCACGTACGACAAGTCTGCACGACAGCGACGACGTCCTAATCTACAAAATAAATGCAATAGAATTTTGGAGAGGGTGGAAAATACCCTTTTTATTTGCACTTAGATTTTGTTTGCGTCCGCCTCCAGATTCGAACCGATAACCTATGGTTGATTTGATCCATGCAGGCAAATTTTTCTTTTTAAAATAGCCTTTTTCAAACAGCAACATTAAATATTTCAGTGGAATTGGATAGAACCCACAGATCCATTATAACGTCATGATTCGAATTCCCGGACGCTTCGAAACCCGAACACTTCATTTTGTTTTATCAATTATTTGGATGAATTCTAACATCAACTTTCATTTAAAGTTTGTTTGAACGCTGTAGTTAATGCCAAAACAATCAAATAGAATAAAATTATAAGTTTACCAAAAATGCGAAACATTTCACCTGAAATATTTCATAGGCATTCGAGCACCGGGAAGGCAAAGCAGAAGTTTAGGGTTTCGATTTCCTGAAATTCTAGCAAATTTTTATATAAACTATCGATTGTTTTAGTGTTAACAGCTTATTTGAGACCTAACGAATGCCATTCACAAACATTCAAGTTCAAATTTGTGCGATTCATAAGTAAAATCGAGTGTCCGGAATTCGAAGCAAAAGTGTACGGATTTCGAATCAGCTTTTATCAGTGTCCGGGATTCGAAGCACAACAAGTCATTTTAATTTTTAAATTTTGATGAAAAAACGTTAGAAAAAACATATTTTGCATGCATTTTCTTGAAACTGACTGTTTATACTACCTCCTGATTATGTTTCTATATTTCGCACTTATTACACGATTATTTGCCAGCTACAACAAAAATGATATGCTACTAAGTGTCCGAATTTCGAATCATGACGTTATTGTGTTTCAGTTTATTTTTTGGTTGTCATTTAATAATAAATAGAAATAAATATTTTAAATATTTTTTAACCTTCGGCCGAGCAATACTTTCCAAGATTTTTCTATGTGGTTAATTCTTAAAATATCATCTTGATTTTTTTCTTTTGAACGCTCAATATCAAATTCCACGGATGTAAGCTTAGACTTTAACTCTGCACTTCATCACTACTTCTCAACTTTTGTTCCTACATCCAAACATCACTGTGCGTAAAAAGACCGAAAATATTCCATCAATTAGTGATCGACAGACAAGCGCTCCATTAGGAAACGAAAAAAACCTTTAGCTGTGCTCATCCTCGCCAAATGTATCCCTCACTAATGGCATATCCTGCTGAAACGCAAGCAAAACAAACAGCAACAACAACAACAAATAAACTACAAGAACATGATCCATCAGAGAAACTGATAAGAAATTCCAGGTAAAATGAACATAGAAAACATTTTTTTGTTTGCCTTTAGGTTCCAACTAGGAAGGTCCAAAACAATGCTGGCTAAAGACAGGAATTTCAAAAGATAAGCCACTCATCCCAGTCCTACGGGTGGGGAATGAATCACAGAATACAAAAAAGGTAATGACAGTTCCATGTTGGGCGGAAATTGCAGTCATATTTTTTTTTTAGTTCATGCTTTGATTGAGGAAATTGGTGGGTTATTTTTCGCTCTTTTTTGCTGATCCGGTAAGGGTTGAACGCTTGCCAAGTCAAGAAAGAAATGAACAAAACTAAAAGTAATCATTTTACAATAAGCTGCAATCGCTTAAAACTTAAGCCAAAACAAGAAGAAATTAAAACACACGCGATTCAAATGTATGCAGGAAAAAAATGGGAAGAAAAATCCGCGCAAGACGAATGTATAATTCGATGTAACAAAATCTGTATTATTTTTTCAATGTAAGGAACAAAAACAAAAGTATAAACAAAACCATATATATTGAAGCAAACAAAATAAATGTGTTTTAAAAATAAACCATGTCTCATTGTGTTACCATCATTTCCGAAGAAGAAATCCATCCAATGCCAAGAACGACGGTTGCAATTTTGTTTCAACGAGATAATGCGCATCGAATGGGGAATGTTTCGCGTGGTGATGGGTCGTGTGTCCAATTGGTAATTCCAGGATCGTCAGGTCAGTGCACGGGACGCGACCGTAAAGGCAGTTCCAGGCATATTTGCTAATGACGCAGCTTGTTTATGAACGATCGCAATCGAGTTTAGTAATTGAAGAAGTTTTCAGCGGAACCAGTTGTAATATTCAATTCAGATTAGCCAGATTAAGGTAACCAGCTGAGCTAAAAAAATGTGGCAATGCAACATTTTCAAAGAAAATTCCGCTAAAATGTTTTCCAAGAACATCGAAAATATTTTGCAACAACAAAGATGAACATGAAATGTGACAATCACTTTTACAGCAACATTTTTGCCAGCAAGATGTAGTTCAACGACATTCTAAGGTATTGGTTCGCTTTTTTGAACTAACAACCATTGTCGGCTGTGATGTTTTTTTCCTATTTTGCAATTTGCCTATCTACCTACTAAAGGTCAACAGATGGTGTCAACAACGTCATATAAAAAAAAGTTGAAGTTAATTAAAAAAAATAGGATTTTTTTATAGTGTAACATTTTTCTTAATGATCTTAATCATACCCAAATAACCAAACAGCACTAAAACAAGTCAGATTGCAGCACTACAAGCGTTTCACCAGCTGTAAGTTACAGCTAAGTTGTTTTAACATCTGCATTAAATGAGCTTTTACAGCTGATAAGCAACCGGTTTTGGACTTTATATTTCTGATTTCCAGCTGGCCTCCTCTGTTGTCGATCCAACCCTGCACAAAATGTCAAAACATAGGGAGAAGTTATAATGTGCATGTGCATAATGGCTCTCTCTCCCTCTCTCTCTCTTCCATACTATTTTCGTTTTGTACACAACTGTATTACCGACACAGCTGATCAACTGGGGAAGAGAGCCCAGGAAAGAGCCGATTTTTTTTTATTGAAAATGAGATGACGAAGATTTGATGCCAGGAGCTAGACGGTGCCGCTGCTGATGAGTGGAAGTTTTCGAGGCTGATACCGCTCGGCCAATTTGGAAATGGTTTAGCATAGCTCGTTTAACACCTACAAAAAAAATCTGTTAAGGGGAAAATATGTTTTTACTGAAAATCCCAGCAATTTCCGGGATGGTAAATTGGATGCTCCCATTTAAATTAAAGTTTTGCAGACAAAGGTTGTAACCTTTAAAATCAAATAATTGTTTACATTTGTGTTGAAATACAATAAAATTGCCTCCAATAAAAAAAAGGTTACACGTTGGTCTCACACCTTTTCAAAGATGCAAAGAAAAAAAAAAACAATTGAAAAAGTTCTGATAACTGTAATTATGTTGTTTGCTACAAAAAGTACAAAATTGTTATTTCAAAGACATATTCTTTCAAATTTGAAACATTTGGCTATGGTGAGTTATTTTTTGTTGTTTCGTTTTGAAAATACATTAATGTGTCAATTTTTTTGAACAAAATCAACAAAAACAAATTTAAAAATTGGTTTCGTTGAAAATTTCAGATTTAATATTGGTACCTAAACATGTGGTTTAAATTTTAAAACTTTCACAGTTTGAGTGAATTTTTTTTTTGAGATTTCGTCATTTTCTCGTTTTTGCGCTCGACGCGTCGAAAACCCCAGTTTAAATTTTCAATCATATCTCCGAATCTTGTTAATGAAGCTTTGTTTAAAAATGTCCAAGGAATTCGAAAAAAAATTTCAGACGGAGCACCGGACCATCCTAACACGACGTAGGTCACCCTTATGGCAAAAAAAACTAGTCTAATTATTTCGGCCAAGGAACCCCCAGAAAAATGTTGAGCCCGATCGGAGAACTTTTTCTGAATCATGCTGTATTCGTGGGGAATTGCTGTACAGTTAACTGACTATTTGAACTGCTGACTTCTTGAATTTGTTGAAAACTTCTTCTTGAAGTACTTTGAATCTATCGATAGTTAACAGAAATCCAAAGTTTGGTGCTGATCTGACCATCCCTCTATTTTTGGCCCTTAATGCGCACTTATATTTATTTTAACGTTTTAAGTATTAAAAATCAGTTTTGACCTATTCCTTTTATTTTTATTTGATTACTTTTATCACCATCTTGTTCCTTGGACAATTTTACATAATAATCAATGTAGACCTCTAACTAAAATAAATTATTGGCGAGATACAGCGATTTTACTGAAATATGTAAGATTTTGCGCAGCACTTGGAAGTACATGTTGTACTTTTCAACAAAAAGGGATGAATTCCGCATAGTTCGGTTTTCATATGTGAGAAATTTATTTCGAATTCGAATTCATAGGACAGAGTGCAGCGCAAAATCAAGCTTTTTTTCAGTAAAATCGCTGTATCTCGCCAATAGTTCATTTTAGTTTGAGGTCTACATTGATTATTATGTAAAATTTTCTGGGGAACTCGATGGTGATATAATAAAACAAAGAAAAACATAAGGAATTGGTCAAAACTGATTTTTAATACTTAAAACGTCAAAATATAATATTAGTGGGCATTTAAGGGTTAATATTTTATTTTTTATCGAATTCCTTGGACAACTTTCTATAAAATGCAAGCTGTAGAAAGTCTTTTGCTCAAATAGTTGCAAAGTTATGATTAAAAGAATTTTTTTTTGTTATGAAATCGTCAAAAAAGAGGGCAGTGCCAAAAATAGAGGGATGGTCTAATCAGCACCAAACTTGGGATTTCTGTTAACTATCGATAGATGAACGTTCCCTCCATGTTTGGTCCAAATCGGTGAAGGTCGAGTCCAAAAGTGTACTCAGTTGACCTGGAATGACCCATAGGCCAGTACTCTTCAGAACCTCGTTAAATCAATGTAATTTTAATTGTAAATTGTTGTTTTATTGTTAGCGATAGCCTGTTAGTGTAAAATATAGGGGAAATAAACCCTTTCTCGGCCCATTTATTTCATCAGCGCTTTGATCATGAATTTCAGCTTTAACAAAGTGTTTTTGACTATACAGTGAGCAAAACTCTGTATCTGTATCTGTATCTATGTATCTGAAAACGTTGTTTGAAAAGCGGAAAACTGCAATAAATTTTCGTACGATATTTGGGTACTTGATGTTCAGACCTAAGAATCGATTTTTTCGAATGTTGAATGTTCCTGGCGGTCAATTCTATACTCCGAGCATTGCATTTTATTTTTAGAGGTTAAAACAAATTATAACAAAATTGTATGAATACCATGGAGAGGGTTTTTAAGAACTTATAACTTAAGATAGGCTTGCAAGACTGTTGACTTCATTGCAATTGGGAACGTTATTCAAATGTCGAAAAAGGAACCAACATAAGTTACCTAACCCTACCCCAGTCCAAACATCCTCATCAGATAAAACTCGTTTCTTTTCCTGCACGCCGACACGGCATCATTCTGACGTGCGACGAAGATGGACCATCAGGTCGTCATGTTTTCGCATGTGATTTCTAATGATTCAACACAATTTCCATCGCTTCGCCTTCAACATAGAAAGATGTGCCGAAGCGCTCCGCCGACGAATGGAATGCAGTCCTGGTTGATGCCATTCGAAGAGTGATGCTTTTATGCATTGCTCATATCAGACCTGGCACAGGAATGATGGGTTCCTTCTATGGACTTTTCTCTCATTTTATTATCACCCGCAAGAGAGCAATTTTATTTTTCAAACGATCGTTTTCTGCCTCGGTCAGCCAGGGGCCACACTATCGCTTATAAATACCTGTGTGTTATTTTTAGATGTTTTATAGCTGTCCAAGCTCGGAAGATGCCCTCCTAAGCCTGTTCTAGAAGAATCAGGCAGCAGCAACAGCAAGCGGTTGAGTGCAGATTTGTCCGAGCGGAACTGGGCGGCAACGGGTTGGCACATTGCACCGAGATCTAATGGGAGTGTTTGACGCTGATGCTGCTGTTGTGGCAAGCGTATCCCCCTTCGGATCAAATGAGTTTTCTTAGTTTTTTTTGGTGGAATTGGAAATGTAATTACATAAATAGTTAATAGTCCAAGATTTATAACAACAATTGTGTTTTTTTTTTTACTTTTATGAAAGGCTTTTTGAACGATACTTAAACATTACCTAATTTTCAAATTTTGAGTGAGTCATTGAAAAAGAGAACGAGAAGAAACCAAAAACAAATTAATTCAGACATCCACAACGATACTTTTCTCTTCAAGCTCACCACAGAAACGTGAACTCGCACCATCGCTGGACAGTGTCCAGTGTCCAGTGTGGAAGTGCAGCGGGACGAGATGTACAAAATTGCATAATAACACACATAACCAGATAAGATGTGTTTTTATTTTCTTTCTCCTTCTTCCAGCACTTTCCCGTCACCGTTGCATTGCCACCATGCCAGAAAAAAAGATGCAAGAAAATTTCCAACATAGGAACTGGTTGTGGTCAACAATGCTGCCGAGATTATGTTCTACTCCCCTACCTCATCCTCCTCACCAGCGTCCCCGGCCAATTTTCTACAAAAAAAGCCACCAACAAGATAACACTATCCAACTCCACCCCTTCGTTCATTTTCCTTACGGTCAAGAGCAAAAGCTGGTTTGTGCGCGGTGGTGCATTTTGTTCGAGTTCAAGTCCAAGATCAAATGAACAGTGGAAAAGCAATGAAGTCATGTTTGGCTAAAATTGAAATTTCATGCAATCAAAATTAATAACATTTAATTTGATAAATTTGATTAACAAAAATACAAATAAGTAAAAAACAACTGTAAATTCAAAAAAATCTGAATGCTTATAAGTCACTACTTGGAGTCAAGACCGGTGGGTCTACCGCCATGACTAAAACACAAATGACATATTGACAACTCTGTGTGCCAAATAAATTGGTTTGTTTGCTTCAGATCAGCTTTGTCTTTCTAGCATTTTTTTGTCATGCGACTTATAGAATCCAGCTAAAGGCTTACCGCCCGATGACAGCTAACATATTTCGCAGAAACTGTGTCAGCTCGAGCGCGATCTTTGTTTACATCAGGACACTGTGACGAGGAGTTCATCATTTTTGGATTAAATTATATTTTTAAGGCTTTCTAGGCCCAGTGGAAGAAAAAAAGAGAGTTAGAAGTCGCATGACACATCACTTTTAATAGAAATTGTTTTGTTTACAGCAGACGTGTCACAAGATAGCACACAAGCGACGAGATAGAAAATTTGATGCAAAAAATCTCAAAGCTGCCATCTTTGGATGTGTTGTTAAATTTCTGACTAGAAAGCCTTGTTAGCAAATTTGCTCATTCAAAGGCAGTTTTATCTGAAATTCCTAACCCACTCTGTATAATTCGCTGGTCAGCCATGTTTGCTTGAGAAAAAATCAAATAAAAAATCGATTCAGAATTTATCCATCAAGCCTTCAAAAGACTTCTTTTAAAATATGCTGGAAGCTAGGCAATATTACCAAGTAGTTCATATTATTTTGAACAATTTCGTGTGGTTTCTGGTAGTCCCAAATATTTCTGGGAAAGCAAAAGTAGTCCGTGAAACATTTCCAGTTGTTAAGCAATATAGTCACTTTTAGATAAATTTAGGGAAAAATCATCATTTCTTGAGTTTTTTGCCTTCCTCACCTGAGGTAAGGCTACAATCCTGCTCGAAAAATGAACTTCTTTCAGAAACGTCGTAGACCCACCTTCATATATACCGAATCGAAAACTGAGCAAATGTCTGTGTGTATGTGTGTGACCAAAATTCTTACTCAGTTTTCTCAGCACTGGCTGAGCCGATTTAGGTCAAACCGGTCGCATTAGACTTGGTTTAGGGTCCCATACGATGCTATTGAATTGTTTGAAGTTCAAAAGTTATGTAGAAAAATGCGTTTTCGCAAATATCCGGATCTCACTTAAATGTATGTAAACTATGTAAGGATCTATCAACCGAACCATTGTTGATTAGGTAATCGAAAGACCTTTGCAATGAGTCCAAAACATTGATGATCTGGCAACCGTGTCTCGAGCTATGACCACTTAAGTGATATTTATGTACCATTTAAAGCCAAATCTCACTTAAATGTATATTAACTATGTCCGAATCTATCATCCATCCCATCGTTGGTTAGGTAATCGAAAGACCTTTAAAACGAGTCCATAACATTAATAATCTGGCAACCCTGTCTTGAGTTATTACCACTTAAGTGATATTTATGTATCTTTTTGAACCCGGATCTCACTCAAATGTCCGGATCTATCAACCGACCCATCGTTGGTTAGGTAATTGAAAGACTTTTCCAATTTGTCCAAAATATTGATGAGCTGGCAACCCTGTCTCAAGTTATGACCACTTAAGTGATATTTGTGTACTTTTTTATTCCGGATCTAAAAAAATAGATGAAATTTGGGTTCAGATGTGTGTGTCCCATCATGTCACCCACTGTTTATGAAGAGTGAGGAAGGCACTTATCACATAGCTGCATTAAGTTAGTTTTTTTTAAAAAGGTCTTATAAACAATTGTGTTTCATATGTTTACAGAACCTTTTTTTTTTAAAAAAAACTCTGGATTTTTTTCGATGTTTGTTTTCCGCAACGTTCTTAGACGAAATTATAGCAATTTTTCTCTGTTCTTTTTAAAACATTTTGAAATGAGCACTCACATTTCAAAATAATATTTTTAAAAGGAACAGAGAAGAATCATTGTAAAGTGTTCGGAATTGAAAAAATAAATGGAATAAATTATTAACTTCTTTATCTGACGTTCAAGACAAATGGTGTCTTCAGAAGAGTTTTTATTCTTGATTAGGGCTATATTTTGAGGCTATTGACATACAAGGTGACGTACTTCGAGAGTGTCAACCAAAATCTAACTTTGTCGGATAACGTTTTAGAGCTTCGGTGTCTTCGACAAAGTTGTAGAGGAGCAAATTTTATGAAAGTTTGCTCTAAGACGTCAAATTTCTAGCGCTTAATCTACTTGAGATATACGGTATTTCTCAAAAATCAGACGGAGTTGTTGGAGCCTTTATTGAAGAGTTATACCTATTTTTAGGTGATCGGTGTCTATTTTTGGATATCTCAATTTAAATTTAACAGGGAATCTGATTGAAAATGAGGTAATAATTGGTAAATTATCATTCAAACGCCCAAGGCTCCAAAAAAGTTGGAACGGTAACTCAACTCAACCAATCAAGATGATTCTTCTTTCCAGTGATTTGTTAGGATGTCTAGATGATTCTAGAACTTTAAAGAACTTAAATTGATCAAATCTGTATTTTTTGCGACCGAAAACATCGTTCCAACTTTTGTTTTCGATTGTAAAACAATCGCCAAAAATTCCGCGGAAGCAGTCGTTTAAAAAAAAAACTGGTGGAACGATGTTTTCGTTGAAATTACAGATTTGTTCAAATCAAGTTCTGCAAAATTTTAGGATCATCTATACATTGCTGTGCTGTCTTCAGCAAAAGTGTGTGTTTTTGCCTTCCTCATCTCATTGAGGAAAGGCTATATTTATGTTATAAACTACTCTTCAGAACATAGTAGGCCGCTGAAATTAGAGCGTCCAATTTCCCGTCCCGGGAAAAAAATTCCCGGGAATTCCCGGGATTTCCCGTTAAAAAATATTTCCCGTTTCCTGGGAAATTTATAAATTTCCCGGGAATTCCCGAAATTCAAGCGGAAGTATACATTTTCTGAATATTTTTGGATCCATTTTTAAAAAATGCTCTAGAAAAATGGAGAAACTCAATTTAATATCATGATTTATTTCTGATAGTATGGTTTCTAAAGCAACTGGAAATAGACCTAGCTTAATGACAATAAACAATACGAATAGTATACGTTTTAGTTTATCATGAATAAACTAGATGAAAATTGATTTTTAATTTTTGCACGAAGAATTACTTCAATTCGTTCAAAAAAATTCAATCTATAGTGAAAGAATTATATAGCACTGGTGCAACAATGGATGTTAGAAGGTCTAACCTAAAAAAAAATCGAAGGGTGGTAGTGGGATGATGACAATTTATCGTATAATTTAGATCATGTTTTCGTTCTATAAAAATACGTTTAACAGAAGTCAATTATAAGCCAGGAAACCAAAAGGGGAAAAAACATTAAAAAATCATTGAAAAACAACTTTGCATTGTTTAAGAGGTGCCCGAAAAGTGCGAACATGTTCTAAAAACTTGCTCCAAATATTTGAAAACATTGAATTGTTTGAAGTAGAACAAACACGAGAAGTAAGATTTATTAAGGAAAAACTTAAAAGTTTATTCATTTTGTGCAAGAGCCGACATCAGTATAACTTGGTTTAGAGAAGTTATTTGTTATGAAATAAATAATTTTTGAATGATTTTATTCGTTTCAACTTAATGTGCCAAACCATTCTTTCTCAAACTGGTCATAGAGGCAAGTTCAAAGAAATTTAACCCTCTCCCGCCCATGGTTACTCCAGAGCACCAAAACTTTGAACTCAAATATCTCGGAACTGACACAACTTTTCATGGTGCTTTAAGTTGCAGGTGTTCATGTAATATGTATACTAACATCTCCCCAAATTTCATCAAATTTGGTAAAGCACCAGCAAAGTTACAGTGTGAAATGTAAACAAAAATGGACCAATTTTAGGGAAATAAATAAGACCTGTTTTCGAAAGCTCGTAAAAATTACCAAACACAAAATTTTATGAAACAAAAAATGTTTTGTTATCATTTGAACCTTGGACAAGAACCCCTGTGAATAACATTGTGAGTTTGGACCGGTTTTAAGTGTTTTTCAACCTTTTTCATTTGGTGCACCAGAGCACCACCTAGGCATATGAGCAACTAAATATTCAGGAGCACTTTTTTCTAAATTACAGAAAAAGCTAATTTTTATCAACGCAAAAGTTTATAAACGTTTTGACTATTCATAAACAAGACAAAACATGGTTATTAGACCGATAGTTTTTATTATTTTTCTCATTTTTCATGAAAATGGTTGTTTGTTGGTTTTGAATGAGCCAATAAAAAAAACCTGAAAATGCAGAGATTTTAGAATTTGTAGTTAATACTTCAGAAATATGGTCTTACAGCAAAGAATAAGTAGTTTTTAACACATTTCGAAGCGTTTTCAAACAAATGATCCAATAGATTTGAAGAAAGCGAGATTTTGCGGTTTAAAAAAAAGTTGCTCATCTTCCTGATGGTGCTCTGGTGCACCACTTCAAATTCTGCTTTTTTGCCCCAATTAGATGTTTGTGGGTCAAAGTAAAGTATTTCCTGCATTATTGTACCAAAATTAAGCCATTTACTATTTTTACGATAAGCAAACAGCTCTGGGCGTTAGAGGGTTAAGATTGCGGAGTATGGATTCATTTTACTTACTGTCCAAACACTTTGATGAAAAAATACTTTTCAACAAAAATACAAAAGATCATGTTTAGATTTATTGTACGATTTGAGCTTAAAAAATTAGAAAAATATACATTTTTTTGTAGTTGTATGAAATTTTGCATGCAGTCAAGCTATTAGTTAATCTTTACAATTATTTTAACAATTAAAGTCGCTATCCTATTCAATTTTGGTGCAAAATATGATTCAGAACTAAGATTAGAGCAATTTTCAATAATTTTAAAATTTCCCGGGAATTCCCGGGATTTCCCGGGAAATCGGTTAAAAAATTCCCGTTTCCCGGGAAATTGGTAACCCCGGGAAATTGGACGCTCTAGCTGAAATGCTAACCTTTTAAGTTATCACCGAAAAAAAGTGCTTTATTTGACCAGTTTTGAAAAATGGCGTTTATCTCGAGTAGATCAAGAGCTAGAAATTTGACGTCTTCGACAAACTTTCATAAAATTTGTTCCTCTACGACTTTGTTCAAGACACCAACGCCCTAAAACGTCATCCAAGATAGTTCATTTCGTTCCTGAGATACAGCCCCTAAATATGAATTTTAGTTTTGTAAGTGTTTGGCATTTGTTCTGAAACGTCGATTTCTTGATGGTTCAATTTTCAATATCAATTATTGAAATTATTTTGGAAATCATATGTGAAGGTCAAAAGGCGAGGCATTGAAAACTGCACAAACCGGCGTCCTTAACGTAATTTGCCCGAAATGCTCGTGCAACAAGATCACAATGAAATGAAGTTTCATGCACAACAAACTTTTATTTCTAATGATTTTAATATTTTTTTGTCATCTGAATTCCCACTGTGCACTGATCGGTCGGTCGGATCGTGCTCGAGTGGCTTGGCTAGGCTCAACATCTTTTTTATGCCACAGCAGAGAGAGAGAGAGAGAGAGAGAAAGATGGAGTTGAAAAAGGCAACGAGCCAAGCATAAATTATCTGGTCGAAGAAAGGCAGCAAAAGGGGCACAATCAGAAGATAAAAATAAAACATTTTTCTCCTCAACCACGACGACGACCATTGGCCATTCGTTCTTCTAATCTGGTTGATGCGGTGCGGAGTTGCCTTTGTCACGTCCCCTGTGACCATGGCTGGAGGGCACTCCGCGAAGAATGGACCGTCAGAATTGACCGTCGTGGTTTTGATGATGTGGTGCGCGAGGTTATTATGACGCTGCATTTCATCTTATATTGTGCATAAAAATTAACAATCTCGCTGTTATTTAAATTAAATTATTTTAGAATTTAAATAGACATGATTAGTTGAATTATTTCTTTCTTTCTTTTCCAATTAAACACAAAAATCGTTATGTTGAACTAATATTTTTTGATTTTGAGTTTTTTTTATCAAGAAAATTTACGAACAAAACTTAGTCTCGCACTTATTGCTCTAGAAAATAAATTATTTCGCATATTTCATTTGGCGGTGACACTAAACTTGTTATGTTTATTGCTATAACAGTTTCCTTGCTGAATTCCATCGTCACCGTGGCGGCACGCACTGGTTGGTCATAAGTTGGCCTCTCGTGCCAGGATTCCGCAGAGAGGCAGTGTTGACTGACAGCCGTCACTTGTCTTCCGACCAATTTGTCTGGACTTTTTTTTTTGTTTTTTGCTCCGTTCAACAGGGATTTCCATACCTGTAAACATGCTCCTATCAGATGGTGTAAAATTTCGTTGTCGTTAAGCGGTTTCAAATGGGACTGGTTTCGGATAGTAGAACGAACTCATGATTCATGCAGTTTGTGGAACATGTTCGGATTGTGTATTTTGTTGAATTTATCAGAAAAAGTTGTATTCATTAGATTTAAATTTATCAAATTTTAATTTTTATTGATCAAATTTATCAAACATTTGATCAATAAACATAATAAGAATAACAAAAACAATTAAACAATTAAACAATTAAACAATTAAACAATTAAACAATTAAACAATTAAACAATTAAACAATTAAACAATTAAACAATTAAACAATTAAACAATTAAACAATTAAACAATTAAACAATTAAACAATTAAACAATTAAACAATTAAACAATTAAACAATTAAACAATTAAACAATTAAACAATTAAACAATTAAACAATTAAACAATTAAACAATTAAACAATTAAACAATTAAACAATTAAACAATTAAACAATTAAACAATTAAACAATTAAACAATTAAACAATTAAACAATTAAACAATTAAACAATTAAACAATTAAACAATTAAACAATTAAACAATTAAACAATTAAACAATTAAACAATTAAACAATTAAACAATTAAACAATTAAACAATTAAACAATTAAACAATTAAACAATTAAACAATTAAACAATTAAACAATTAAACAATTAAACAATTAAACAATTAAACAATTAAACAATTAAACAATTAAACAATTAAACAATTAAACAATTAAACAATTAAACAATTAAACAATTAAACAATTAAACAATTAAACAATTAAACAATTAAACAATTAAACAATTAAACAATTAAACAATTAAACAATTAAACAATTAAACAATTAAACAATTAAACAATTAAACAATTAAACAATTAAACAATTAAACAATTAAACAATTGAACAATTAAACAATAAAAACAATTTAACAACAATTTGTTTGTCATTTTCTTAAATTTTACTTGGTTCTTCGAGCTAGTTAATGAATTTTCTTTGAATTCGGCTTGTTTTGACCATTTTTATTTGATGTTTTTTTTTTAAATTTGGTTCATAAAAGCCATTTTTTGTTATTGGATCATTCATACAAGGCTCCATACAATTTTTTCAGCTGTCCATTCAAAAATGGTTAGAAAATATTGGAAAACCTGTAACTTCTGATGCAATTTTCTGATCATTTCGATGTCTTCGCCAAAGTTGTAGGCTGGAACCAGGTCTGAACAAAAATAAATCTGGCAAAAAAAAAACTGGTAAAAACCTAAAAAGCCACTTTTCTCAAAGCAACGAGAAACATTTTGTTCAAAAATGGTTTATTTTCACTTGCTCCACAAAATAAACACCATACATATTTATTGGATAAAGTCTGAAAAAAATTGAAATTTATTTTTTTTTCAAATTGTCACCCAAAAAACCTTACAATGCCAGATTATCTGTCAATCTGGCATCCCTGGTTGCAGGGATGAAGGCATATCTATTTTTCCACAAACATTAAATTGCTCGATATTCGTTTCTTTTTATTAATTTTGGATTTTGGGGACAATAACGTAACTTTTGAGCCATAGAGAAGCCTGGACAATTTTTTTTTTTCATCGAGATTTAATTTTTTGGAATAATTGAGTTTTTTTTTTTTGGAAAAAATAGAAATTTTCGTCAAAAATTTGTTTGACTCCAGTTTTTGCAATCGAAAATAACCTTAAACCAACTGTACACTTTGCCTGTCATTCTCTAACTACGAAATAGCCTAGTTTTCTCTACCAAAAATAACAGAATAGAATTGTAACAAATTTAAAAATAAATGCTAAAAAGTCCTACTTTTCAGCACTGAAAAGATTGCTGAAAAGTTGTACGTTTCGGCACCAAAAAGCAATACTTTTCAACATTGTTGTTAACCTCGTTGGATAAACGTACTACTAGTGCTGAAAAAAACTATTTTTGCAACTTGTTGGACATACAACAATTTGGTAAAGTGTACGGTTTTCATGATATAGCCACTTTAAGTTTTATTTCAACTGAAAAATTTGCGTTCTTTAAATTTTTAAATTTGTGTCCATGGTGATTCGTTCCTGAGAGTATTTTTTGGAAAGTTCCAAAAATTTCTAATAAAGTTGTTAAAGACATTGATGAATGGACCTCTGGTAAATGATATACAGCGAATAAAAGAAAAAGAAACAATGAAATCGACGTCGTCGTGCTATCTTGTCGCACCCGCCATTTTGACGTTCCGAGAAAAACGCGTTTTAATGTTTGACCTTGAATATTCAAAAACGAGAGCACGCAATGTAAACAATAACAAACACGTTTTGTTTGGCTCACCATTCTGTGCATTGTCCCAAAGTTTGGTTGAAGTTGGTTACTGGAGTCCCGAGTTATAATTACAAATGTTTACGATAGTCTAGCTTGTACGTGCGACAAACGCATCCTGACTTTTCTGGCCTGAAATCCCTTTGGCCTTTTGTCGCACTTACATCAATTTTCATGGAGTGACAAGATAGCACGACAAGATTGAAACTACTTTCATATGTAAAGTGACAAAAATGCACGGAGTTTTTTCGGTTTTTGTTGAATATCTCAGGATTGAAATCGAATTTTGGGGATCTGTGAAGGTCAAAAGGTGAGGCATTGTGAGCTGCACAAAATGTCGTTCTTAACTCAATTTGGCCCAAAATGCACGTACGACAAGTTAGCACGATGGCGACGAAATATATGTTTTCCAAGTCTCATCCAATCATTGCCACATTTTATATATATGTGAAATTTTATGATCTTGTCGTAAAACATATTTTGAAACATTGAATGTATTGCTCATTTGAATTGTTAGTCTTAATTTCCAACTTCTAATAACTGTTTTTCAAGAAAAACTATTTTTCTTTCAAAAAAAAAAAATGATAACCTGGCGGCAAAATTCATCAAGGCAAGTCCATATTTTTCTATGGCTCAAACATTTTGTCCCCTAAAACATATAAAAAAACCTCATAAATTTCGAAAAATCTTATTTTGGGAATTTTTGGAAATTGTTTTTTTTAGTTTAGTTTTTTTGTTAGTTTAAAAATCAGCAAAACAAAAGTTTTCCGTGTACAGTCATCCCACATATTCGGAACACCCACAAATTCGGAACACTTTTATGATAATTTGTCAGTAGCATGCCAAAAGTAGCTTTTCTGTCGACCTTACTATTTTTAGAACCTTCATTTGGACATTATCTTGCTATTTTACTAGTAAAAGTAGTAATTCTTGAACAAAAAACTTCATTCCAAGACTATTTTGTCCAGAGCAACAAAACACTGCCTCCAAATGGCCCGTTTCATAATTGTGGGATGTTATTGTGCCTCCCACAATTGTGGAACACCTGAATTTAACTGATATTTTCACAAAAAAGTTATCAAACCATGTATAAAACATCACTAAGCTTGAGTTTCATTGGTTTCAGTGTGTGAAGTCATTACTTGGTAATAAATATGTACTCCTGGAGAGATCCAAAGTTTGTTTACATTCGTAAGAAAAAAGTGTTCCGAATTTGTGGATTTCAAGCGTCAAAGTAATTATTTAAAAACTTCATATAAAAGTTAAAATTTGCAGATGTTCGATACAGCATTCGAAAGATGGCATGAAAAGCTTTCAAATGAAGGTGAAAGCAAATCATTAAGTTCAATTATTGATTTGCTATGATTTTTTGAACATTGGCCGATCTGGAAACCGTTCCGAATATGTGGGATGACTGTACCTATTTTTTTGAACAGTCCTCATAATCGTTATTTTATATTTCTTCAAAAGTCACAGATTTTTGTACACCCAAAATAGCTCGGCATCCAATTGAGGGAATAACGATCACGGATTGAGAGGAAAAGGTTACTGCGGACGGACTGAGAGAAAAACGCCCGAGACTGCCGAGAGCGTTATTCTCAACAAACATTTCAAACGCAGAAGCCTGCCAACACGCACACATTCAAGCCTATTTCTATGTATTGGTTTCAAAGCGTTTTCCTGTTTTTGTGCATGTATTGGTGTGGACGTCAACAGATGCTCATGTGTTGGTGAGAAACGATAGTTTTTCTTCTTATTTTTCTTATTCTTTTGCATGGAAATAAAACGATTTCTAAATAATAATCAAATCAAAGGAATTTTATTGCAATAACCCGTAATAGACAAAGCTCGTGATGGACCAGTTCCTGCACCCGATCCGAAGGAACAATGTTGATTAAAGGCGATTCCTCTTTCTTCTCCATAACGATCAGTGCTCAGGACGGTTCCCTCTCCGTTCCGTTTCGGCCACCGTTTCTTCTAAACTAATCGTTTTGAGTTCGTACGTTTATTCCTCGTCTCCAGACCGAACCGATGGCACGATGATGGCCAGCTCCATGCCGGTTGATTCCTTCCTCCTCGCCAGACCAGTCCGGGGAAGATCGTCCACCGGCGACATCTTGGGCTCGTTCGAGATCCCCAACGCATTGATGGCCACGGATGATAAAATCTGGGAGAAAGGAGAAAAAAAAGTCACATAAGTCAAGCGTTCAGTAAATTGCAGGCGTAGTATTACGCCAGCACATTTTTTTCCGAAGAAAGCGATCGAAACTTACCGCAGAAAACTCCTTCCGGCGTCGAGCCGGGTCTCCTTGTCGACGCAGGTCCGCACGCCCCGTAAGCAAATCCGCCCGGACCAGCAGCCGGATGTTGGGTTTGGGCCCCGTGAGCAAGACCGCCCGGATGAGCAGCCGGATCTTGTTGACGAACAGCCGGATCTTGGGCCGAGCGAGTTGGTCGTCGGATGACCTTACAGGTCCACACGCCCCGTGAGCAAGATCGCCCGGATGAGCAGCCAGATCTTGTTGACGAGCAGCCGGATCTTGTTGACGAGCAGCCGGATCTTGTTGACGAGCAGGTCGCCGGATGATCTTTGTTGTTCACGCAGGTCCGCACGTAGCGGTTGGTCGTGACGAGCCTCACAAAATCTGAAAAGAGTACAAAACAAACAAATTACAGTCAATTTCAGTCAGAATCAATTTGTAAACAAACAATGCATCCTGCAGACATTGCAATTGAGCAAAATGCACTGCTTGTTTACAAATTGCTTCTCAGAACATACCGTGTCTCCTTGTCGACGCAGGTCCGCACGCCCCGTAAGCAAATCCGCCCGGACCAGCAGCCGGATGTTGGGTTTGGGCCCCGTGAGCAAGACCGCTCGGATGAGCAGCCGGATCTTGTTGACGAGCAGCCGGATCTTGGGCCGAGCGAGTTGGTCGTCGGATGACCTTACAGGTCCACACGCCCCGTGAGCAAGACCACCCGGATGAACAGCCAGATCTTGTTGATGAGCAGCCGGATTTTGTTGACGAGCAGCCGGATCTTGTTGTTCACGCAGGTCCGCACGTAGCGGTTGGTCGTGACGAGCCTCACGAAATCTAAAAAAGAGTACAACACAAACAAATTACTGTTAATTTCAATCAGATTCAATTTGTAAACAAACAATGCATCCTGCAGACATTGCAATTGGGCAAAATGCACTGCTTGTTTACAAATTGCTTCTCAGAACATACCGTGTCTCCTTGCCGACGCAGGTCCACACGCCCCGTAAGCAAATCCGCCCGGATGAGCAGCCGGATGTTGGTTTTGGGGCCGAGCGAGTGGGTTGTCGGATGGCCTTACTTGTCGACGCAGATCCGCACGCCCCGGTAAAAAATCACAAGGTTATCCGCCCAGTTTGGGGCCAAGCAAGTTGATCGTCAGATGTCGAAGCAAATGGGCAGCTGGATGACGGGTTTTGGGCGATTATCGTATGGCGGAGGATTGGCGGATCGTATGGCAACTCGGATCAGCGGAAAGCACACTTGGATTGTTGCCTCGGGTTTGCAAATCTGAAATAGATAAAAAATTAAATGTTTTTTTCTTTCTCACTCTGTTTTACGGAGGAGAAAGACGGCCAAGATGGCGGCCAACTTTGCTGTCATTCCCGGTGGTGATCAAATCCAAAGCGTGTCGCAGAAGGTTTGTAAATCATTTGCTGGAGGTTTTCAATTGGAATGTTTGAAGCGAGCCGGCACCGCAGACAAAATCTTTGATACCGATTCGCTCAAACCCAAATCTAACGAACAAAGCAGCCGCCGCCAGGGAAGTGAAAAGATAGTTTTAACTTCCCTGGCGGCGGCTGCCTTGACGGTCTCGCAAAATATCTCAACACTATACCCAACAACGAAAACCTCCGGCAAACGACGAAAAAACTTCCGGCGAGGCAGTGCCATGCCCAGGGTTCGCTTGCCACCGAAAAAACAGCCAGGATGTCGAAAATTTGCCAAAAATTGCAGCGAAAACTTACCTCTAACCTCTTTGTTGTACTGCAGCAGACTGAATCATGAGTGGCACGAGTAAAAAAAATGGCGATTTTCGGGTAGATTGAAAATCACACTCACACATACAAAATACAGAGTTACGTTTATAGCGTGTTACGAAAGTGCACTCTTGTGTATTGGTAAACAACTTTTGGGTAACGGAAAAAATTAAATGTTTCAAATCATCGTGATCGTTTTCCTCTCGAAAAATCGAAAAGTCCCTCAAAAATAAATGGTAGAGATATTCTCTCGGCACCGGATTTTGGGTGTATATTTACGTACCAAAATTCTATAGAGCTTTGTGTGAGTGGACTTCACTGGTCATATTTTATCTGTGAATTAATTGAACTTGACTCGACTGACCTACAAAACTGCTGTTTGGATCAATTCCAGTGACCAACAAACAGCTTTGACACTATCTTGCACTCGTATCAAACTTAAGCCAGCAACAAAACTGTGCTAATCATTCACGATGTGTCATGAAACAAACTTTTGAACAGCCGGTTTAGCCCATTTGCATCCCTCAGACCCCGCGGGCCGCTAAATCCCTCGAAGATTGACGAATTGCTTTTCGTTTCTGTTTCTGTTTCTGGACACCTTCAGAGTCACTGTCCGAGCATTTGGTTTGTTTCTACAAAGGTTCCTTTCGTTGGGTCGCTGACCGGCCCCCTCGAGAGATTAGTCCAATGACTCCAAATGATGGCCAAGTTTCTTCCTAATTTCGTCGGAATCAAATTTCTCCCCGAAATGCCATACCGAAATGTTGTTGCTGGCCAAATTTCGTCGTTAGTTCTTCACCGAAAAAAAAAAACAAGATTTATGTTTTCTGATTTCCGTATCTGGGTCAGGTCCGGTAAAATCAGATACGGTATTACTATCATAAATCCATAAAAGGAGATCTAAGTCACGACGGCCCCAGCAGTGGCGGGCGACGGTGTGCCGGCCCGGGCCGGGAGAAAGGATAGTTTTTTTTTTTTTTGAGAAATGGGTTTTTAGCTTCTACGCGCCAAGAACCGGTTTCCGGGTTGGTTGTCTTTGTCAAATCCGATGGTTTCCTTCCCTCTGTTGGCTAAAATTAATTTTCACTGATTGAAATATTTATTTATTTATTTATTTATTTCATCTTCGGCACTCGCCGCACAGACTACAACAGAGTTTTATCATGTAAGATTTGTTTGTTCAAAAATCAACGGTAAAAAAAACACTTGATATATTAAACATTTTCAATGCATTGCCAACCTATTCAACATTTTTCACAGTGTTTAATTGAGGGCTAAATAAACAAGATTTGTTGTTTGCCAAAACGTAAACAATTTTCAGCTCTGCTGGCCGAAAGATTGCGCGTGAAAGTAAATTTCGCGAATTCCAGGAAGCGGGCCCAGGATTAGGCTCAACCAGCTGGGGAGAAATTTCGGCTCGTGTGTCCTACAAAAAGGTTAATTTAGCTATATTCAAATGCGATTCAACATTAAGCGAACCAATCAGCAGGGGGCTCGGTTTCGGAGGAAGATATATCTAGATTTTTTTTAACGTTCACTTTGCTAGCAGTCTTCGGATGAAGGAGGACACATCTGGACTGGTCGAGCGAAAATGTGGATTTGAATTAGCAAACGACGATTGATGAGGTGCGACTTATCACAGCGATCTAATTGAGTGAAAGTATAAAATCGTGTTTTTGCTCTAAAATGACGCTCAATAGTAAGCAATTCCCCAAATACTCAGCCATGGATTTTTTTTCCTACTTTTTTATTTGTTTTAAACTTTTTGGGGGCTTTTATGGACCCCGATCTACCGCTTACGCCACGAAGCTACGTGGTGCGGTCTGAGATAGATAGAATATTAGGGTGGTCCAAAACAATCATGTCACAACAAGTGGATATTGGACTTTCCCATTAATTGCGCAATTTTGAAACATATGTGCCATGGGAAGAGGAAACTTTTGGCATGGTTGAAAATTAGGGTTGTTCATGATAAAGGTGCTTCTGATAATCTTGCGAACTAAGTTTTTTTTTTATATATTTTTCTCCTCAAGAAAGTAGATGAGAATGCAAACTCTAGCACTTATGGGGCGACATCAAAATATTACCTCGCAATCTATGCCTTCTACTATTCTATCAAAGTCATCAGCGCAAATCCCTTAGAACCATTCTTATATTCATCATCATGACACACATCGATTTAATGACACTTTGATTCGAATCTGAGAGCTTTCAGATTCATCGAGTAAAATTCCATGAAAAAACATATTTTTGGACAATTTTCGTTTTTCGTTAGGGTACATACATACTAGGGTGTTTCATCGAAAACCAAAAGTTCTCAGAATCAGGCAAACCGAGGTTCCCCTAGTAGAGGATACCCATAGGGACTCTCATACCAAATATCAGCCCATTTGGTTGAGAATTGGCCTGTCCCCAGCGGTTTAAAGTTTACATGGAAATTACTATGGGATTTTTGTGCTTTTCGTTCAATCGTTCCTACAGGTCTGGGGACAACATGGATTCACTCGGAATAAAGACAGGTGTGTAGTTTGTTTGTTTGTTTATATTTATTCCGAACTTAAGACATACATCTTATCTGTTCACGCCGTGACCTAGAATGAAATGCGCTGAGAAACAATTGGTAAACAACGAAAGAAAGAACTAGACAATCAAACTGAATTAATCTAAAAACTAACTATTATTAAAATGCTCTAAACATGCTTTCTTAAATCCTATACTCGAATTTAACAATTGTAGATTAGGCGGCAATTGATTCCATTCTGCAATACCTCTAACAAAAAAAGAATTGGCATAGTGAGATGATCTAAATCTTGGCAAGATGAATTTTCTTCCTCTTCGGCTTCTCATGGGAGTTATTTTTGAGGTGATGTATGGAGGGGACTGATTGACAATAAATTTATGTAAGAGTAGAACTGATCTAAGCACACCAAAACGAGAAAACGGACAACCAATAAGGATATTCTGTCTGTGAGTCACGCTTGCAAAACGATTTAAACCAAACACAAAACGTACACAACAGTTTAAAGCAACTTTTAATTTATTATAAGCAAAAGTGGACGATTGTTTCAACACAAAGTCACAGGTTATAAAGTGCGGTAAAATTAAAGCTTTAAATAATTTTAGTTTAATCTTAAAGTCGAGATGATTTGCTTTGAGACGAAGGGATCTTAAAGCAGCATAAACTTTTCCACATTGCATCAAAACAAATTCGTCCCACTCGAATTTACTGGTAATTTTCACTCCTAAGCTGATAACTGTATCGTTATAATGAACTAATTGATTATTTAAAAATATGTCGGGTTTAAACACAGGTCTTTTTGATCTTGAAATACAAATAGCTTGCGTTTTTGATGCATTAAGTTTTAGATTGTTTGAAATAGCCCAATTGGCAACAATGGTCATATTTGTATTTATCATGTTAGATATTTCAAGTTGTGGTTTATTGGTACAGTCAAAATATATCTGTACGTCATCTGCGAACAAGTGAACACCACATCCTTGTAGGTGTGACGGTAGATCATTAATGTATAATGAGAAAAGTAATGGACCAAGAACGGATCCTTGTGGCACTCCTGAAAGAACCGGAAGCAACTGAGAAAATATTCCGTCGTTAAAAACAGTTTGAAATCTATTTGACAAATAAGATCGTACTAAACGTACTGCATCAGGACAAAAACCAAAAATCATTTTTAATTTATCACACAAAGTTTTATGACAAATAGTATCGAATGCTTTAGAATAGTCTAAAAGAATAAGCACAACGTATCCACCTGAGTCTATCACTAAACCAATATCATCACATATCTTTAGCATTGCTGTTTTAGTACTATGTCTTGGGCGATATCCCGACTGGCAAGGTGTTAATAAATCAAAACGAGAAACAAAATCCGTAATTTGTTTTTTAATAACTCTTTCAAAAGCTTTAGAAAGCGCAGATAAAATGCTAATTGGACGTAAATTGTCCAAACTAATTTTAGGACCTTTCTTTTAATAGGTACAACTTTCGATATTTTCCAAACTTTGGGGTAAATACAAGTTTTAATTATTTTATTAAAAATATGTCGAATGGGTTCAACTATGAGGGAATTATAGCTTTGCAAAATTTAATTGGAATTTCGTCCAGACCAACTGCATTAGATTTTATTTCATATATTGCATTAACAACATGATATGATTCAATAGGTTTAAAAGCAAAAGCCTCAGGTACAGGTGCGATAGCATTCAATGTTGTGGATGAACTGATCCCAGTTGAAAAATTACTTGCAAAGAAATGATTGATTTGATCTGCATTTAGGTTGTTTTTTCGTTTTTATTTTTTCTTAAATCCAATAGCATTGAGTTTATTCCATAATTCTTTCGAGTTCAAATTTTGAGCAAACATTGTGCTGAAATAATTTTTCTTGGCATTGTTGATCATATTTGTTGCCTTATTTCTAAGCCTTTTATAAAGCGTGAGGTCATTATCATGTTTAAATTGTTTCCATTTAGAAAAAGCTAAATCTCTATCAACAATTACTTTAGACAAATTTGCATTAAACCAAGGTTTATTATGGGGTTTTTGGATAAAATTCCGTAATGGAACGCAGTTATCATGCAGATTTTTAATGTTTGTATTGAAAAATCTACTAAGATATCTGGATTGTCAAGGCTAAAAAAATAATTCCAATCGATCTGATCAAACATTGTTAAAAGCAGAGACGAATTCATGTGACCATAATCACGAAAACAAATATTTTCATTAACATTCGATACATCAACATCAACAGACGCAAAAATTAAATCATGATTGGACATAAACGGTACAGACACTTGGTTAAAACGCAAAATAAATTCTTTTTTGTTAGTTAATAGAAGATCTATCAAAGATGCTCCTGTTCTGTGAAAATGTGTAGGAATTTCTCCAACAGGTTTCAGAGACAAACTTTGTAAACACTTTAAAAAACGTCTTGTGTTAGAAGAGTTCAGGTCAAGAAGATTGGTATTGAAATCGCCCATGATAATCATGTGTTCATGCTGTAAATTACTACGGGAAAGCAAGTCGATCATCAACTGAGAGCAATCGGAATTTGGAGTATTGTAGATAAATCCCATGAGTAAACTTTCATGATTTACAGAAACTTCGACGAAAATAAATTCAGTTGGTGCATTGTCAATATCATGTGATGATATGATGACTTTACAATTTAAAAATTTTTTAACATACAACAAGATACCACCTCCAATTCTTCCTTTACGATCACATCTTATAATTTTATAACCATCAATTTCAAGTACGTCGTTTGGTATTTCCATTTTCAACCATGACTCACAAACACACATGACGTCGACTTTGGAAATGTATGCAATATTGCGAAGTTCATCCAATTTAGTGAATTTTCGAGCACATATACTTTGGCTATTCATACAGCATACAGAAAGTTTGCTGTGAATGAGAGCAGATTTCATCACAATACCTGGAATACTCAAATTGTTAGAGTTATTGCTTCTTGAATCATCAACCGACATCGAACAGAAAACAGATAGGAACTAAGAAAACATGATTTAAGAGCATTTTAAAGTTGTTTAGAGAAAAACAAAAAATGACTACAATCTTCACGATCTGTACTTTAACCACAAATACTTTAAACAAAAGCGCATTCATCTACAAATGATTTTGGAATAACAATAATAATAATTAGAGAAATACTTGTATCATCTTCGACTTCGGCGACGACAGCGATTTGGCCACAGCAACATCACAGCAACACCAGCAGCAGTCATCCACAGCGGCACAGCAACACCAGCAGCAGGCATCCACAGCGGCACAGCAACATACAACTCCTTCTTCTCGAACAGCATAACTTTCAGGAGGGGAGTCAAAGGAAAAAAGGATAGGATTGGAAGGACGAGAATAACTTGAATGGAAAGGTCTAGCTTGTTTAACTTTCAGGAGAGGAGATTGGAAAGGAATAAAAGGAATGGAAGATGAAGGAAAAGAAAAACTATTTGGAAAGGGGTAATTGACGTTGGAACCGTTGCAGATCTTCTGTTGTTTTGATCTGGAGACTCTGGTCAGAAGAAGCGGCTTTCACATGGATCACACCACTCCGGGAGAACACACTGGCCAGTTTTCCCTCCTTCTTCAGTTCCATAGCTTTGGCCTTGATTTTCCTCGCAGACGGAGTCAAGCTTTCATTGACGTAAACTCGACTGTCCGTTTGAAACCCGACTTGCCTCAGAGTGAGCGAATGCGAGCGTAAATATTTGCTGTAGAAATCGTTTTTCTGATTAGGGATGGCAAACTGCAGCAGAATCAAACAGTTGTTGCCATCGTTCAGAGGTACCCTGGTGAGGCGTCGAATATCCACGGAAGGAACTGAGTGCTGAGTGTATCCCAAGGCCAGACACCAATGCCGAAAATAGCTGTACAGGTCTTCTTCACGGGTGTACGGCACTCCGCTGACGATCAGGTCGCTGGATCGCTCAGTGCGAGCAATCGCCTCGGTGTTGTCCATAACATCCAGTTTTATCTGCTCCAAGCTAGATCTGACATCCCTAAGCTCCTGGTTGATCCCCATCAGTCCTTGTTTCAGCTCATTGCGAAGTTCTTCTCCTAGTTGGTTGAACTGTTGTTTTGTTGTTTTGGTCTGCTCCGCAATCAGCTTAGCCAGGTCGCGATTGGAGATGTCTTGGATCGGCGATGTATTGGTATCATCAGGCTTGTTGCGTTTCTTATCATTCTCCGACATTTCGTAGCTGCAACGTGACCACAGTTGACCGAAGATGATGGTAGTGATCGAAAACGATAACTGATCGCACGTGATCGACGACGATGAAGTGGTATTATTCTAAACACAATATGCGTTTCTTTTTTCACGATTTTGTGCTTTCACAGTGGGTGGATCAAATAGATAACGTCGTCCCAGGTGCTACGCACGGGAACTTACGATCGCGATCACTACCCGTTGATAATACGGCAAAAAAACAGCTTAAATTTGCAGATTATTTGCTCTTCGTTCTCACACCCACTTCATTCTACCACTACCACAGTAGGGTGAATCGATGATTCTGGAGACACCGGACGTCGATCTAATGCGCACCTTGGGGACAGAATGGACAACCCTAATTCCTTCTGGAATGTGTTCATTGGACCATCCCCTACACACCTGTCTTTATTCCGAGTGAATCAATGTTGTCCCCAGACCTGTAGGAACGATTGAACGAAAAGCACAAAAATCCCATAGTAATTTCCATGTAAACTTTAAACCGCTGGGGACAGGCCAATTCTCAACCAAATGGGCAGATATTTGGCATGAGAGTTCCTATGGGTATCCTCTACTAGGGGAACCTCGGTTTGCCTGATTCTGAGAACTTTTTTGTTTGGCTGAAACACCCTAATACATACATTTTTCGCTTGAAATTTGACATTTTTTAATGCAGATACACCTGAGATTTTTTCAACGTATGATCTCCTCATTCGAATGCTACCTGGCGCTTTGATCTGCGCCTTTTTGAGATTTTAAAGTTTTAAATTTGTATATTTTTGCCTTCCTCACCTTACTGAGGAAAGGCTATAAAATCACTCGAAAAATGAACTTATTAATTTTACCTCGTAGACCCACCTTATACACATCAACTCAGAATCATGTACTGAGCAAATGTCTGTGTGGATGTGTGTAGGTGGGTGGACAAAAAAAATGTCACTCGATTATCTCCGGACTTGATGAACGGATTTTGACCGTATTAGTCTCATTCGATCCGTCTTGGGGTCCCATAGGTCTCTATTTAAAATCAGCAAGTTTAGTTAAGTACTTCAAAAGTTATGCTAAAAAAACGATTTTGGTGTATGTCCGGAAGATTGTAAAAGGGTGATTTTTTGCAGAAAAACCTATCACGTTATACATTTTCAGAAAGATAGTAAAAGACCTTTCTAATGAGCCCAAAACATTGATGATCTGAAGACCCTATCAAAAATTATTAGCACTTAATTGTTATTTATACACTTTTTGAAGGCCGGATCTCAGATATTCGAATGAAAATGATGTCCGGGTCCCTTTTGCAACCCGTCGTTAGTTAGATAATTGAAATACCTTTCAAATGAGCCTAAAACGTCGAGGATCTGATAACCGTATCAAATGTTATCAGCACTTAAGTGTTATTTATACACTTTATGTACACCCAAAATTCAGAGTCGAGATAATCGTTCTCTCAAAATTTATTGAGGGCTCAGTGCCAAAATCGATAGAATAATGGTACCAACTCACACCATCATCACAAATGAGTTCATTCGTTAGTTGAATCAATAAATCTCCAACAAGTGTCATACATCGACTTCTGACTTCTCCTTGGTCACCAAGCTGTGGTGGCCGAGGCAGCTAAGTCATTGGATTGGTTTATCAAAGGTCTCTGGTTCGATTCCCGTTGTCGACACTTTTGGTTTTTTGTTTGACGGATGAACTTTTTTTGCAAATGAACCTCGAGAGAATAGTTCTATCGCCCATCTCGAGCTTTGTTCTCTGCGTCCGTGAATGGTACCACTATTCTCTCGACTCGAGACCATCATTCTCTCGGACTAGCGCTGCCAGTTTTGACGTAGACTTACGTCTTTGTCGAAGGTACTGGGGTGTCATTCCAAAAAACCCGGGCCGAAGGCCCTGGAATATTGCGTCATCCGTCAATCGCTTATATCTTCCTTCCCTCAAATCGAATCGGCACGATTTTGGTTCCATTCGATTCGAAAATTATTCAGCAATTTGCTATAAAACTTTCATTGTTGGCAAAATAGTTTTACTATTGAAACAATTGAATGTTTTAAAATGTTTTTAAAAGCAGAGATTTTGCAAGCAAAATGAGCGCTTCCCACTCACGGACGGGAATGTCAAGTACCTATTTTGAGGGAAAATCATCCGAGCAACGCGACCGAGTGTCGGTCGCGAAAAAGGAGGGGAAGTAGCAGACCGGAATCATATATAAGAACGCGCGCTCAGCCCATTCTATCATTCACGTCTCAGACGTCGGACCGGCAGCAGCAGCTGGAAAGCTCAGCCCAGAGCAGCAGCAGCAGGAGAGAGAGGGACCAGAACTGCAAAAGAAGTGCGCATCGCCTTCTCGTCGTCACCGTCAGCCAGTTGCCTCTCGATGGCCGGACCGTTTGGATTGTCCCACCCGGGACGAGGCAGCAACAAGATGGGGCGCGCGCTTGCTCCTTCTAGCCAAAAAGTTGCCTCTCGTGGGTCAAGCCGTGGTTGTGAAACTTCCAAATTCTAGTTGTTAAACTTTCCAACTCTTCGGAGTTCCCTCACTTCCCATCCCTCGTCCCACCCGGGGCGAGGCAGCGCAATGAATAATTACAGTTTAAATTTCAGGAACAAATTTTGGTTTTCGGGGGCGACGGTCTGCACAGCTTTCTGAGGCTGCTCTCACCCCCAACTCCTAAAAACCCGGGCCGAAGGCCCTGGAATACTGCGTCATCCGTCAAACGCTTATATTATCCGCGCACCACCAAACCGAAGTGCGCATCTCTTCTGTTGCGCTAAAAAATCTGTTGCGCCGTACAAAAATTGAGTTGTTTGTCGTAAGCGTATACATCACCCTGTGGCGCAACAGGCTTTGACAGGTTGCGCTCGTATTTTGATTTTTGTCTGCCTTCACAATATCTTCCTTCCCTCTAATTGATTTGACACGATTTACTTCGGGGGTGACGGATTGCACAGCTTTCTTAAGCTGCCCTCCCCCTCATTCTGCTACCAAACATTCACTCGGTTCGCGAAAAAATCGTTTTTCGTTCTTCTCTTTCCTTCCTCCATTCGATGTTGTCTAGTCAAAGATTTATCAACACATTCAAAGTATGTTTACATGGTAGCTGCGGTTTTGTTCGCATTAGATTTGCCATCTCTTTCTAGTAAAAGTCAATTCGAATCGTATATAAATTCTGTTTCAACAACCGGTACGTACACGGTCCGACTGAATTTACCGATCGCATTCACGATCTTATTCCGTTAATGTATTTCAAGTGTCTAGCTAATTCATCAAAATTAAGAAATGGTTCACATATCAAAACTTTACGTAGTCTACGCCATTCCGGTTATGTCTGTGACATAACTACTTTGACTTTTGGGTGTAGGCGCGGATTTCAGATATTGTGATAGAAACATTGTCTGAATCTTCCATGCAAACTATCGTTGAATAGTTTTTTTATCAGACCTAGCCGATGAGCCAAAAAAATTGAAGGTCTGCGAACCCTATCAGAATAAATGAATAATAAAGTTGATTTGTTGAACATGTTAAGGAGGATTGTTGCGATTTTTACTGAATGTAGTGACTTTATGAATGTGAGGAAAGCACCAACCACCCAACGGTGGATTAAGTATCGTTTTTACCTTTAAATGGATGTGGTTTTTGACCCTTGAGTCCAAATTGACTTGTTAAAAAATAAATATTTTTGTTTTTAGAGCTCTTAAAGAGCCCCCAAGGTCTTTTTTCTCAAAAACGAAACCCAGAATTGCTACGTTCAAAAAACTGATTTTAGAAGGTTTGCTCAGATGCTTTCTCTAAATTTAATCGTATAATGCGTATATTGCGAGATAAAACGTTGCTGACTTGGACAATGTTGCATGGATTTGCAAGCTCAACAACTTTTTAAAAGACAAACAAAAATCCTAAAAATATTGCCAAGTCACATAACATAAGTCATACATCCAAACCATTGACTTGAACAAAAAAATTAAACATTAAACATTAAACATTAAACATTAAACATTAAACATTAAACATTAAACATTAAACATTAAACATTAAACATTAAACATTAAACATTAAACATTAAACATTAAACATTAAACATTAAACATTAAACATTAAACATTAAACATTAAACATTAAACATTAAACATTAAACATTAAACATTAAACATTAAACATTAAACATTAAACATTAAACATTAAACATTAAACATTAAACATTAAACATTAAACATTAAACATTAAACATTAAACATTAAACATTAAACATTAAACATTAAACATTAAACATTAAACATTAAACATTAAACATTAAACATTAAACATTAAACATTAAACATTAAACATTAAACATTAAACATTAAACATTAAACATTAAACATTAAACATTAAATATTAAACATTAAACATTAAACATTAAACATTAAACATTAAACATTAAACATTAAACATTAAACATTAAACATTAAACATTAAACATTAAACATTAAACATTAAACATTAAACATTAAACATTAAACATTAAACATTAAACATTAAACATTAAACATTAAACATTAAACATTAAACATTAAACATTAAACATTAAACATTAAACATTAAACATTAAACATTAAACATTAAACATTAAACATTAAACATTAAACATTAAACATTAAACATTAAACATTAAACATTAAACATTAAACATTAAACATTAAACATTAAACATTAAACATTAAACATTAAACATTAAACATTAAACATTAAACATTAAACATTAAACATTAAACATTAAACATTAAACATTAAACATTAAACATTAAACATTAAACATTAAACATTAAACATTAAACATTAAACATTAAACATTAAACATTAAACATTAAACATTAAACATTAAACATTAAACATTAAACATTAAACATTAAACATTAAACATTAAACATTAAACATTAAACATTAAACATTAAACATTAAACATTAAACATTAAACATTAAACATTAAACATTAAACATTAAACATTAAACATTAAACATTAAACATTAAACATTAAACATTAAACATTAAACATTAAACATTAAACATTAAACATTAAACATTAAACATTAAACATTAAACATTAAACATTAAACATTAAACATTAAACATTAAACATTAAACATTAAACATTAAACATTAAACATTAAACATTAAACATTAAACATTAAACATTAAACATTAAACATTAAACATTAAACATTAAACATTAAACATTAAACATTAAACATTAAACATTAAACATTAAACATTAAACATTAAACATTAAACATTAAACATTAAACATTAAACATTAAACATTAAACATTAAACATTAAACATTAAACATTAAACATTAAACATTAAACATTAAACATTAAACATTAAACATTAAACATTAAACATTAAACATTAAACATTAAACATTAAACATTAAACATTAAACATTAAACGATTATGTATTTTTTTAAAGAATGGTGCCAGACCGCCTTGGGAATCGAACCGGTGACTTAAGGATTGTTAGTCTAATGCCCGCTCCAATTAATCTACTTATAAAGACAAAATCTACCTGAACATGCGTGTGCATAGTTAGGTTTAAGGATTTTTGTCACAAACCTGGGACCTTATTATGATCACTCGTTCAACCTCACAGGCATGATTAAATACAGTAATGAACTGGGCACGCAAAATGCTCCTCATTGGAATTATCTGCTGGCGACGTCTGTACAGTTGAGACTCATATTGAGCGGTTTTTGAAGAAAACATACTGTACATAGAACCGTATGTTTCTGAATGTCACTGTACCTGCCTTCAGTTGTGGCGCATGCAAATTGCGCCCATTCAATTAGGCTCACGCTGCGATTGTGATACGTTGACGGAAGCTTTCTTCTCGATTGCCTTGCACTGAACGACTGGCGTCCTGGACTGCCACCGGTAAAGTGAAAAGATGGCCGGGTTGAGTGTTCCTTATCCAAGTTAATCAAGTGCACGGCCTGCACTGCACACACCCTGCAGATTTACGCTGCAGGGAAAAGAAAAAAATAAGAGCTTTGCTTTTCGACCTTGGCATTCATTAGCGATCAATCACTTTAACCCTGCCAAGTTCAAAGTTTTTCCAGGATTTCCTAGCTTGGCAAATTTGAAACTGACCATACGATTTAAAATGTCATGTTTTTTTATTGGCAGAATAATCTGCCATCAATTAATCAATTATTAATCAATATATTATCTATATTTTTTTGTATTTCTTAAGGATTTTCAAGACACGTTAACCATTCTGTGCATCGTCCCGAAGTTTGATTAAATTTGATTGCCGGAGTCCAGAGTTACACAGAAAAAAAGTTGAATTTTGGAATGTTGAAAATTTGGTAGGTTGAATATAACCTCTTTTTGAGTAATACTACATGAACTTGAAGAATATTCATAAAAAAATCAAATCATTTTTTAACACAAAATCTGTCACCATTTCCTGATGAATATTACCATAATTTTTTTCTGTATATAATTGAAAATGTTTCGCTAGTCGAGCTCGTCCCTGTGTCAAACGCGTTCTGACCTCAAATCCCTTCGGCCATTTGTCGCTCTTACATCAATTTTTAGGCTGTTACAAGATAGCACGACATGATTGGAAATTCTTTCATATGAAAAGTGACAAAAATGCACGGAGCTTTTTTGGTTTTTATTGAATATCCCAGGACTCAATTCGAATTTTGGGAATCTGTGAAGGTCAAAAGGTGAGGCATTGTGAGCTGCACAAAATGGCGTTCTGAACTCAATTTGGCCCAAAATGCACGTACGACAAGTTAGCACGACGGCGACGATATGCCGGATACTCTACAACACTTTTGAATGTTCTAGATTTTGTGTATTCGTCTTCAGGAAGCATAAGTGTCTTACGTATTTAATCAACAAGTATGGCAAATTATATACACAAATTCAAAAATAATACAAATATGAGTTGAATATCATGTAAAAAATAATCAAATGCTAAATCATTTTTCATCTTTGTTTATCATTTTCATAAATCAATATTATTATTAATAAAATATTTTTGGGTGTCCAATAACAATCGATGATTTTCAGCTCCTAAAAGCTGAACCATGTACACCAGGACAGCATGGGCTAAAATAACATCGGGTTCGGTTCGTATCGTTGGGGAATTCCCGCAGGGTCTCTTCGCCTTAACTGGCACAACCCCCACCTCATCTCATGTCATCTCATCTCTTAGATGTGTTCAATCTGCCACAGTGGCCTCAAAATCGGTTAATGAAATGCAACGACCAGGCGATGAAATGCAAGTCTTTTCCGCATCCCAGATCATCAGATCTTTTGACGCTGCTGCTGCTGCCAGGCCACATGATTAATGCAAATTGGACGGTTGGCTGAGGCTAAAAATAACCTCAACGCCCAACATAAACGATGAAGAGAAATGCGCCTGGCCAGGCCATCGCCATCAGCAGCCTGGTTCTCTTTCAAGTTCAGGCTCCAATCCGACAGTAAGGCGCCCAAGTGCAACTCATGTCCCCCCTCCTCTCCTCTCGCTTCATCGTGATTTTGCTGGTTAAACGACAGCAATTTAAATCAGAAACTACTAATGGGTACCTGGTTCGAAATTCAATCAGCAAACCTCTACAACAAAAATAAGGTGCGTGGGTTGAAATTTCAGTGCAATTTGTGTGAAAAGAGAAAAGAGCATTTTCAGCCCAAAATAATGCCCGATTCCGATCGGACAGCGATGGAGTAAATTTGCTCCAAAACGAGTGTCGTGGGTGGAATTGTAATGTCAGAAAGTCAGCGAAACCGACCAGGTTTATGCCGCACAAGGTAATGAACTCTGTTCGGACACTTGGCAGTAGTTTCGCATTTGTAATCACAGGAAATTTCGACGCTAAGCAAACTGCACATAAAACAAGCATTTAAATCATCTCAAATTCAGCGAGCATGCAAAATTCAGTTCTTTTTATCCGTTTCAAGCATTGCGAAACTGACTTGTAGGCAGTAGAAAGCCAACGGCTAAATATGTTGTTACGGAATGAAAAATTCTGATTTTAGACTAGAGTAGTTTAGTTCTACAAAATAGCTAAAACTGCACACGAATACACTTTTAAATAGAATAACTTTTATTCTATGACGATAAATTTCATACAATGCCAAAAACTAAAAAAAAAACTATGTTACCTAGGTTACCATGCAAGGATTTCATTCAAATTTTAGTAATAGTCACAACTTTTGAAATTCATAAAAGTAAATGTCTTCGCTTAAATTATCGCAGTTTGGTAAAAAAAAGCTGTGCAGCGCTGAAAAACCCAGTTTTAATTTTCAAAAAATCGTGTCTAGTAAAACTTCACCACTTTTTTATATATAAATTGACCGAGGAATCCGATAAAAATAATATCAAATATAGGCTTTTTGGTCCCCAGAACGTATTTTAAGTTTTTAATACGATTGTTCAAATATTAGGCTAGATTTTCAAAACTTCTAAGAAAGCTAAAATCTAAAAGTTGTAGGTATAAGTAATAAAATTTAAAAACACAAAATTGTCTTTGACACCAAATTTCTATAGGTTTTACTTCATTTTAATTCTGTATTTATCAAAATTTCATAGCTTTGCCATTTTTTGTCATCTAAAACTTACCATACATACACAAATAATGTTTTGTGCTCTAGTGTTAAAAAATTAAAGTTTATTTTTTAGAGTAGATATATATTAGGGTGGGTACGTTTTTCAAAAAGTTCTCAAATCCAGTTTTAGTATGGTTCCCCTTGTAGGGCATGCTTTCATGCCAAATATCAGCTCATTTGGTTGTAAACTGGCTGCGCGCATCAGGGTTAAAGTTTACATGGGAATTACTATGGGAAATTGGAACTTTTTGTTCAAACGCTCCTACAGGTCTGGGAAAATCACGCGCCAACTTCTGGTATGGTCAGGCCTGTGGGGAATGGTCTAGAGAACAATTTACCGAAGAGAGCAAATGGATTCGTTGTCCCTAGACCTGGCGCATCGGCAAACAATCCGATGTCTCCGGAATCAACGGTTTTCCCTCAAAAAGCATATAATTTTCCTTAGCATGCTATGAAAGCTTGATGAACACCGCGACGCCATACGTCAGACAGCTACCACGTGGTAGAGAAATGGCTGGAATATTCAATTGCAAACCTTTTTTTAACTAGAAATTGATTATTTCGAGCAATCCTGATATTATTTAGTCGAATTCAGAATCTTTGCATAGCAAATTTGTATTTTTTTGCAAATATTTCAACCACGTGGTAGCTGCCTGACGTATGGCGTCGAGGTGTTCATCAAGCTTTCATAGCATGCTAAGGAAAATTATATGCTTTTTGAGGGAAAACCGTTGATTCCGGAGACATCGGATTGTTTGCCGATGCGCCAGGTCTAGGGACAACGAATCCATATGCTCTCTTCGGTAAATTGTTCTCTAGACCATTCCCCATAGGCCTGACCATACCAGAAGTTGGCGCGTGATTTTCTCAGACCTGTAGGAGCGTTTGAACAAAAAGTTCCAATTTCCCATAGTAATTCCCATGTAAACTTTAACCCTGATGCGCGCAGCCAGTTTACAACCAAATGAGCTGATATTTGGCATGAAAGCATGCCCTACAAGGGGAACCATACTAAAACTGGATTTGAGAACTTTTGAAAAACGTACCCACCTAATATATATCTACTCTAAAAATAAACTTTAATTTTTTAACACTAGAGCACAAAACATTATTTGTGTATGTATGGTAAGTTTTAGATGACAAAAAATGGCAAAGCTATGAAATTTTGAGAAATACAGAATTAAAATGAAGTAAAACCTATAGAAATTTGGTGTCAAAGACAATTTTGTGTAAAACTGAACGCCCAATTTGATGGCGTACTCAACGTTCCGAAATAACACATTTTTCATCAACAACAAGTTGAACACAGTTTAAAATAACCATGCCAAATCGTGAAACATGTCATTTTATGGGAAATTCAATGTAATTCATGAGTCTGCAATAATCTAGATAGGTATTTTTTCGTTAGGGACCATCCATAAACCACGCGGACACTTTTTTTGAAAATCTGAACCTCCTCCCCCCCAACCCCTACTTCGTGGACATTTGTCCACACAAAATAAAAACATTTTTGTATGGAGCGTGGAAAATCGCGATTTTTTTAATTTTATTTATGAAAAACGCAATTTAAGTGATAGGGCTAGTACTAGTAATGGTCTAGGAGTATGGACAAACCAAAAAATTTGTAATAGGTTATGTAGTTTTGGTATAATTTGTAAAGGTTCCCAAAAGCCGGTTGGCACTGCCTTAATTTTTGAGGGTTGGGAAACAAGATTTTGCAGGGATTATATGGCAAAAAAGTGGACAATTTTTGTTGGACGATTCCTGACACATGTACGTATAAATATTGTGCATTTTATCCATTTTTAACATCAAAAACTTAGAGGTATTTAAAATGTCAAAAAAAAACGCGGAAAAAGGAATGTGAGCAATGAGAACTTTCATAAAACCCCTATTTTTTCAATTTGGATAAATTTATTTCAATATTTGAATTGATGAAAATCTGATTACTGCAAATTTTGCGTTCAACTAGACTCTAATGTTGATTGGTTTTAGTTAATTTCTTTGACATTTCTAATTTCTATATGCTGCTTCACAATAATATTTAAATTTGTAGGGCTACGGAACTTAAAATTAAAAAAAAAATAATTACAGGTTAATTAGTTCTAAACGATTGGATTGAACGATATCTTAACCACTAAAAACATTACATGTGCCTAATCCAGAATCAATGTTTAAATCATTTCAGAATGAATGACTAAATTATGTATACTACACTGATCTATTTGTTATCATCCTATTGAATTATAGTTCTATCACAAAATCATTATTTAAACCTTTGATGAAATATTGTGAGCAAAAAACCACTTAAAATTATAAAGCAATTGCAAAACCAGGTTGATGGATTTAAGAGCGAGTCCACGAACAGGGCATACCCCTTTGTATGGGACGTCGTTTGGACCTCACCAAACTGCCTGAAATTTTCAGGGGTTGTTTGTACATATAAAACTAGCATCTGGCCAAAATATGAGCACTCTAGGTCAACGGGAAGTGGGGCAAATCAGGACACAAAATTTGAAGGTTCAAAACGTCAAAATCGTAAAAGGCTGTAACTTGGGCAAAATTCAATTTAATTTCAAAATTCAAAATGCATCTGAAAGGGCTTAAAAAATGCAACAAAATGCAGGGTAGAGTATCCCAATTGGTTGAATTTAAATGGAGTTATTGGTATTTTAGTGAAAAAATACCACAATTTTCAAACTCAAATAAAAAAGTGTTCCATTCAGATATCAACTCGGTTCAACCTGCAGCTTGTAGGGGGCATCTGGGACTACCATCTGAGACTGAAAACGCTTTGGGTAAGGCAGTTCAACATATTAAATAGACACTTTTACTTTTAGTGATTTTTTTGGTTGTAAATTTTTGCTCGGGGGACCCCTTAGATCCTGTTTTCTGTTGATAATTTTATCATATTCGTGTTTCTGAGACAATTTCACAATAGAAACATGCATAAAAATGTTTATTTTCATCCATTTTAACCCTTTAAAAAAAGAAAGTTAAAAAAAATCTTCGATACACATTTATTGAAATTCAAGTTCGTTTCCAAGGATACTACATGACACCAGAAAAAAAGCAGCATCTCAATTTTTTTTAGCTTTCATTTTTTAAAGGGTTAAAATGGATGAAAATACACATTTGTATGCATGTTTCTATTGTGAAATTGTCTCAGAAACACGAATATGATAAAATTATCATCAGAAAATGGGATCTAAGGGGTCCCCCGAGCAAAAATTTACAGCCAAAAAAATCACTAAAAGTAAAAGTGTCTATTTAATATGTTGAACTGCCTTACCCAAAGCGTTCTCAGTCTCAGATGGTAGTCCCAGATGTCCCCTACAAGCTGCAGGTCGAACCGAGTTGATATCTGAATGGAACACTTTTTTATTTGAGTTTGAAAATTGTGGTATTTTTTCACTAAAATGCCAATAACAACGTTTAGATTCAACCAATTGGGATACTCTACCCTGCATTTTGTTGCATTTTTTAAGCCCTTTCAGATGCATTTTGAATTTTGAAATTAAATTGAATTTTGCCCAAGTTACAGCCTTTTTACGATTTTTGACGTTTTTGAACCTTCAAATTTTGTGTCCCGATTTGCCCCACTTCCCGTTGACCTAGAGTGCTCATATTTTGGCCAGATGCTAGTTTTATATGTACAAACAACCCCTGAAAATTTCAGGCAGATTGGTAAGGTCGATGCGAGATGGGTATGCTTTGCTCGTGGACTCGCTCTTAAATCATGCTCAAAAAATCAAATATTAATCTTATTCTTCAACATGTGTCCAAATTACCCCAAAAAAGGTGTCCATATTACCCCACAAGGTATGTCCAAATTTCCCTATAGGGGTGTTCATATTACCCCCACACAAAAATTAACCTTTTAATTTTTGCGATAAAAATGGGTTTTTCATCAAAATTTATCGAATTAAATGACATTTTTCCATGAAATATGATCTCTGTTATCCTTTGGTGTCATCCACTTTCCATACAGCCCGTGGCACAGCAACTTCCTTAGGGTGTCCAAATTACCCCACACTTCCCTACAATGTTTCGGGTCAGACACAAATTTCGATATTAAACAAAAATGTTTTGCATATATTCTTCACGAGTTAGGTTGTTGGTAATATTTTTCAAAGTTTATGTCTACTTAGTCAACCTTGTTGGCTTTGTCCAGAGTCGAGGGACATAAACAACAAAAAATATTTGCAATGGCCTTATTATAATTTTACGATATTTTTTTTTTTTTGGAAAATCGATTATTTGATTTTTTTTTCTTTTATTTGGTTGCTTTTAAATATATTTTTTCGAAGATCAGCAAATTTGTATAAGAATGACGATTGTTTTGGCTCGTACATTGCTAGAATAAGGGGATTTAAAAAAAAGATACATGTTTTCATGACAATTTTCAATTAGTGCACGAGCCACAACAAACGTCCAAAGGGGTTTTCTTTTGCAAAACTTAATGAACTTTCCGGAAAAATACACAGGATTGAGTTTAGCGGTTAAAATTCGGAAAATTGGTAAAAAATTGTCAAAATCATGATTTTCTCAAAAAAAAACGTTACTTAATCCAGTAGGTTCCTTCCTCGCATATTTTTATCAAAATATCTGAGATCCGGCATCAAAAAAAAGTTTATAAAAAAACTTAAGTACTTATAGCTATTGATAGGGTTATCAAATCTTCAATCTTTTGGGCTTGTTGGAAAGGTCTTTTGATTACCTATCCAACGATGGGTCGCATGACAGATCCGGACAACTTTTTCATCAACATATTCGAGATCCGGCCTCAAAAAAGTGTATAAATAACACTTCAGTGCTCATAACTTTTGATGGGGTTATCAGATCTTCATTCTTTTGAACGCATTGGAAAGGTCCTTCAAATACCTTTCTTACAATATAAAGCATGACGGATTTTCTTACAAAAACCACCCTTTTTTACAATATTTCAAACTACAGCCGAATCGTTTTTTTAGCATAACTTTTGAAGTACTTTTCTAAACTTCATAATATTAACTAGGGTCTTGTGGGACTCCAAGACGGATCAAATGAGACCAAAACGGTCCAAATCGGTTAGGCCAGTCCGGAGATAATCGTGTGCATATTTTTCGGTGCACGGACTTACAGACATACACACGCACAGACATTTGTTCAGAATTGTATTCTGAGTCAATTGGTATACGCGACGGTGGGTCTACGAGGTCGAATAAAGAAGTTCATTTTCAAGTGATTTTATAGCCTTTCCTCATTGAGGTGAGGAAGGCAAAACTTATTCTTTGAATTCAGATAACTCGTAAAGAATACATGTAAACTCCATATTAGGATGTAACAAAAATGACTTTTTGGTGAGAATTTAGGGATTTGTTCCGGTGGGCATATTGAGCCTAGATCCCAAATATGAGCTTGATAGGACGTAACAGGAACTGGCGCTCCGCCCTTACATTTAAAATGGGATTTAATTCATAAAAAAAGATTTTTTTCAAAAATGTCTATTTTCAAGGCACTTTGGTCACTAAAGCATTTATTTTCAACATCACTGGCATGTTGGACAGATCCTTGCGCATCTTTTGGTATATCTTTTGTAAACAACATTGATGTTTGGAGCACCCGGGAGCTCAGTACATAGGGGAAATTCTCGTATGTTTGGCAGGTTAAGCACTCGCTCCTAACTCCATCCAATTAGCTGATTTTCACTATTTAAACAACTAATTTTGCAAAACTTTTGATAGAAACTTACTTGCTCACTTCTCATTGAGCAGTTTATCACTCGATTTCAGTTGAAAACGCTTTTAATTAGCTTTAATTGAATGTCAAAGTTCTGACCTGCCAACATTAGAGGCACGCTGGAATTAGATGCTGTTCCCCTACCTTCAAAGTTTGTAATTTTTCGGAAAATTTCATATTGAATCTGGACAACACGCCTATGATGTTGAAAATAAACTCTTTATTGGTCTAAGTGCCTCAAAAATGGACATTTTTGAAAAAATCTTTTTTTACGGGTTAAATCTAGAGCGTCCAATTTCCCGTCCCGGGAAAAAAATTCCCGGGAATTCCCGGGATTTCCCGAAAAAAAATATTTCCCGTTTCCCGGGAAATTTGTAAATTTCCCGGGAATTCCCGAAATTCAAGCGGAAGTATACATTTTCTTAAATTTTTGGAACTATTTTTTGAAAATGCTCTGAAAAAATTATAAATGAACAAACTCAACATGATTTTGTTCAATTCAATGTATTGTTTGGTTTATATATAATTAATCAGATTATCAGAAATTATGATATCAGAATTATAACTGATAATATTAATTTTTGAAGCAACTAGGAAAAGATCTTGCTTAATAAGTATTAAATTATTACAATTAAGTAAGCATTAAACAGATTGATTTTATTTCATCAAAACAATAATAACTCCGTATCTCTAAATTATAATTGAGATTTGTTTACGTTTTTTGTTTACCATGATTAAATGAGATGAAAATCGAATTTGAGCAAAAAGAATTAATTCAATTGGTTGAATACCTAGCACTAAAGAAATTACAATTTGAAGTAAAAGAATTATGGAGCACTAGTGCAACTACAGGTTAGAGGGTTAAATGTGAAAAAATGTAGACTTTTTGTGGAATGATGTTAATTTATCGTATAATTTAAATCATGTTGCATAATAATACAAAACAAATCATTGAAAAATTACATTCTTTTGTTTGTTCTCAAAAAATGCAAAAATATATTCAAAGCAACCTTCAAATATTTGAAAACATTGGGTTGTTTGGAGTAAAAACAAAAACTAAAAAGTTTTACCATTTGTTCAAGAGCTGAAACGAGTATTGGTCATGAAAAACGTAATTTCTGCATGTTTTTTTTTCTCATTTCAATAAACTGGTCACAGAGGCAAATTTGAAATTCTTCATAAAAAAAATACCAAAATACATTTTCTTGTAGTTGAATGATTTTTTACATGCAGTCAAGCTGTTAATTGATATTCACACTTATTTAAAACATTATTGTTGATGTTCTATACAATTTTGTTGCATAATATTAATTAAAACCAAGATCATAACAATTTTCAATAAATTTAAAATTTCCCGGGAATTCCCGGGATTTCCCGGGAAATTGTCTGAAAATTTCCCGTTTCCCGGGAAATTTGTAACCCCGGGAAATTGGACGCTCTAGTTAAATCCCTTTTTAAATTGAAGGACGGAGTGCCAGCTCCTGTTACGTCCAATCAAGCTCATATTTTGGATTTGGGCTCAGTATGCCCACCGGAACAAACCCCTGAATGCCCGCCAAAAAGTCATTCTTGTTACACTCTACTCCATATGTTTACAAATTCATTTTTTTGTTTTTGTCTGCCCTGCAACTCTGCAACCTTGTACAACATTAGTGCACTCTAAAAAGTAACCCTGCAAAGTAAAACCACGTTATTTTTTTTTTGTTTTTAATGAAAATATGACCTTGCAGATTCGAAAAGAACATCAAATTTCTTATAAAATTACAATCTCTCAAATTTGTACGGTTAATTAACGGGAAAATACGTAAAATACATAAATACAAATATATTTCAGAATTTTCCGTTCGCCATCCCATCAAATAACTGGAAAGCGTGTTTTGGTTAAAATCCAGTAATATCAAAGGGGTTGTTCTGCCCCACCGTTACGAGATATGTAAAAATGGACCTTGCATTCGTGATCATAGACCAATATCTACCCTAAGAGGAAATATCAATGAGAATTTTTCGGGGTAACTTTTTCGAATTTTGTGTGCGTTGGCGGAGACTTACCCCTTTTTTAAGGGAGTGGTGATTTTCAATATTTATGATCGAACATGTTTGAAAATTGTTTTTGTTTGAATCATCTACATTATTTATGATCGTATTTTGTTGACAGATAAACCGAAGCTATTTTTAGCTTCAAAAAAGCATATCATCTGCATAGTTTCCTTGCATTCCGAACAAAGATCAAATCTTTCGCCCATTTGTATGCAAAATCGATGAACGTCGTAAAATCGCCACCGCAAACAAAAGTCGTACAAAGTAGACGACCTTTCTCCTAAACGACGACGCCCTGCGTGACGGGATTAAAATGCATCTCTTAACGATCACAGCATCTTTCTCTCTCTCTATCTCCAGTGAGTGTCAATCTGTCCGCGATGCGTGGACAACATTCTTCCTGTATGATATTAAATACCGTACAATCTCAGAGCTGATGACAGGTCGAGATTTATACAATTTTGTAGGTTGGAATCGTTTAGAAATCGACATTATCTGTTACTTTTAGTTTTTTGGTAGAATTTATTGAAGAAGGATCATACACAATCAGCAAATTCACCGTTGCTTGTCTTAATACCTAGTATCCTCAAAAGTAGGTTTATTCCAACCATCGAATTCAGAACCTCGGCTAAAAGTGTCGTCCCCGTTCAAACGCCCAGCGGCGTCGGTCGCGTCTCGTCTGTGTCATTAGGCAAAGAAGTTGTCGGTAATAAAATTAATCACCAACAAATCGCGCATCCACTCACGCACAGCACAGCAGAGCGAGAGAGAAATGGAAAGAGATCGTTGCGCTGGCAGAAGCCCTTGATTCGTTCCTTATTATGTAGTTTAAGTCTCGATCACACCTATCAGCAAATGGCCTGCAGCTAAACAGTCAAACTTGCTTCGGTGGAGGGTGGAGGAAGGGGCTTGTTTTTCACCCGATCTACCCTATTTAAGGTGAGACTGGGAGGTGTGCGTGTGGGTTACCTCTGGGAAGATTCTCCCGTTATCTTGCATGCAGTCAGCCAGGGTTAAGACCACGGGTCACGGTAGGTTTGCTATCGGATTTTAATCGAAAAATCATTGAAAACCATGAAAGTTTAAATGATTTAATAGTCTCAAGAACAGAACATTTCTCATACAATAATCCACAACCGAACCCACCGTGCCATGAAGATCCAAATGAGTAGAACTTGAAGCAGGACGGCGCCTGCCGCCACTCCCAGAGTCCCAGTAGTGGAGTGGTTGTTTTTGTTTGTTGCGTCGTCCGCTGCCAACTCGCTGAAGTGACCACCAACCTGCTGTCCGCGGAGTTGCCCTTTCCAGCAACTCCCCACAGTTCCATCCCAGATGTAGGGGCGCGGCGGCGGCAAACGAAGTGACCACATTCGGTTCGATTCGATCGCTTTGAATAAATTAATGGCCAGATGAATCTCGGGTGCTAACGGGATTTTTTTAATACAGGGAAAAACGTTCTTCTTCTCTGAGGTCCAACTAGAGCATAGACGGCAAAAGCAGCAGATCTTTAGCACCCGAGGATGAGCTCGGAATTGGCCAAGCCACAAACTGCAGAGATAGCATGTTGTTTACGGCACAAAGGCTATGCGAGTTCGATCTTCATCTTACTTTGATTAGCTTCAATTAGCAGCGATGTTCGTTAGAATCGTCATTAGAGTGGGAACGAGCTTTTTTTGTTGGGGGGATCTTTTCTACAAATTAGTGGCCGAAATTTGTCTGGCATAACAAAAATCTTCTATTACTAGCTTAGGATCTTCTTGATGAAGTTGCCAACTCCATTATCTCTTTCAGCTCATATTTTTTAATGTCGATAGCAAACCAAAAGAGACAAAAGCAAAACTAAAGCCCAGCTTTTACCTGTTTCCGCATTGCTGAGAAGCTACTCATTCATCACTCTTCCCTTTCACAAGCGAAAATTCCGCAACTGATAAGTTGTCGGACTAGACATCTACAGGTCAGTTGGACGTTATTTTTAGACACACTTGTTTTCTCTATTTGGCTCCGCTGGAAACCATTCCAGGAACCTTGTAAAAAAAACATCTATAGCCAGAAGCAATCAATAAAGGTTAAAAACAATAAATTATATCGCTGGTAACGAAACCGTGACCATCTGAGGACATCTCTAGGCAATCTCTAGGCAATCTCTGGGCCCAAATATCAAATAAGAGCTTGATTCAAAACAACGGTGGCTGTCCCTTATCATTTTTATTGGACAATGGACCTTATCGTTCAAGAATTTTGTTCATAAACTTTTTTGTTCGTAAACTCACGATAACTCGTGATGTTTATAAGCAAACCCCTGATTTTTATATTTTTTAATTGTCTTCTTTACAACTTTGTTGAAAGTAAAAAATAACCCTGTAAAGTAAGAAAATGTACAAAATTTTAAAATGACCAAGTTCGTTCTAAATGAAAAAATGATCCTACTGGACACTGTAGATTTGAAAAGTACATTAAATTTCAATTAAAATGACATTAAAATAAGAGTTGATTAACGAAAAATGGTAGAGGTTATAAAAGCTTTGTAGTGTTTTTTCGATGATAAATACGTTTTTTTCGGAATTCTGAGTATGCCATCAAATCGGACGTCTAATTTTACATATAAGTTCCTTAAACACCAAATTTCTATCTCGTCACCGTTTCAGGATGCAAATTATTGAAAAACACCTCTTTTTTCGCATGTTCCAAAATTGAAGGAGTCGTACCGCCCCTCCGTCACGAGATAACAAAAATGGACCTCGGATTCGTGATCGGGGACAAAAGTTAACCCTTAGGACAAAGTTTCACGCAAATCAATGAGGGGTCGGGGCAACTTTTCCAGATTTCGTGTGAGTTGGTAAAGAATTATTCGAATGTAACCAGTTTTATAAAAATATTGAAATTTTTAAAAACTTGGAAATCAATCTACAGAGCAATTTACGTCAATACAACATAAATTTATGAACAATGTTAGTCAAGATATTTCCATTTTGGTAAAATTAAACGTGGCTTTTAACACCTAGATCAAGGAAAAAGAGGAAATTCAACACAAATTCTCCCTTTTCTCGAGCTTGGGAGTTAAGGTGTTCAATATCCAAGAAAATGAAATGCTTCAACAGGCTCAAATAAATTCATTCACGGTTAGAAATTTGATAAACAGTTTTAGCACCGTTGCACTTGACAAGAAAATTATATTTAAATATTTCTGGGTTTTGGAAGCAAGTCACGTTTTATTTGCTAAATTGCAAAATCTCGACTTATTATGCACATAAATCTATACATTGCTACAGGAACTTGTTATAATCTCTTTATAGCAGTGTTTCCAACTGGTTTAATGAAGATGCAAAAGAAGTCCAATGATTTTAAAACCTTTTGCAAATCTTGAATCCTTACCTTGTACCTTCATTGACACTGCATTGATTTAAATATTTTTTGACATAGCGATGCCTCTGTGCTCTCTCGTACTAAGCATGCTGATTTTCCTATCTAGTTAGCATAAGAGAGCACAAAAGCATCGTTATGTGACTTTCTTTGATATGTAACAACAGCATTTAATTTTCACTTGGATTTCATCTTATAGAGTGGCTAAAAATACAGCTGACAAAAACTAAAATTCAAAATATTTATCGACGAAATCATATTTCCGTCGAATTGTGCAGAAAGGGAATTCGGTACGATACAAGTTTCTATATTATTTTAATGATGGAAAATTCCTTTCTTCATTTATATTTTTTATTCTTTTTGCATTTTTTACAGAAACATTTTTTTTTAGAGATAAAATTTTTTGTGAGTTTTTGCATTTGCTCAAACATGAAAAGTTAATTTACTATCCATTTATGTAAATTATTACATCGTTTCAAACATGAGCAGTTCTGGAATGGTTTTGAGCTGCTTTTTATTTTTAAAGCAACTTCATGTCTTTTTTTTAGTTTTTATTATATGAGCTGTTGTTGAAAATATAATAAAAATGTAGATTTTCCTCGTATTTTTATTTTATTTTTTATAAAGAAAACTGCACCCAAACGGCGGTCGCATGATTGTGATGCATGGCGGCATGAAAGTATATCAGAATCTGCATTAAAACTGTCCTTATGCATTTTTTGCGATATAGGGGTATGACATTTTTGCCCGTTACCGACAATTATCGACATTACCGACGGCTTTTTGGTTGTATTTCACAAAAAAAACCCTTTACAGAACGAGGATTGAACCACCAACTTCTGGATTATTGATCCGACACGCTACCACCGCGCCATGGACGCTTGATGAAATGCGTGTGAAAGAGCACCAACATATTCGTCTCTTTGGAGTGTTGCTCGGGGAAGGGTCAGCATTATATGTGTTGGTGAGAACTGCAGATCGCTGACATGTTTACTCGCGGGCAAAAATGATCTACGGGCTTGCTGCAAAAATGTTATAAAATGTTGCAGATTTAGAGATATATTTTTCCTTTGGGTGTGTACAAAAATGTCTGGAAGTTGCATCTTTAGTTTGTCCATATAATTTTACAAATTTGGCAACTTTCAATACAAAAATGATCTATGAAAATTCAAAAATTTGTATCTTGTGAAGGAATTTTTTGATCGATTTGGTGTCTTGATTTGCAAAAAAACACTATTTTTTAATTACTGATATGTTTTAGGGAACATCAAATGCCAACTTTTCAGAAATTTACAGAATGTGCAAAAAATCATTGAATGAGTCTTGAATTTGTTTAATCAATACTGATTTTTCAAAAAATCGAAATATTGGTCGAAAACAGTAGTTAAAATCTGGGTGCTGAAAAGACAGAATGCGTAACGTGATTTTCGAAAGCTCCCCACTGCTCCCCACTAATACATCTGCACTACAGCTGTAAACATAAACAAAGTAGAAGGCTATGTTCAAGCTCAAGCGTGACATATTTTTTGCTGCTGAAGTGAATTATTATAAAACATTTTGGATCTGTTGATGTTGATGTTTTAGATGAAAAATTAAGTGCTTCGCACTTTTTTCTTCGTAGACTAAACGATGGGCGGCCAAAAGAGGCCTTTTTTGTTTTCCACGTGATGAAAAATTGTGTCAAAAGGGGGTGGAATTTCGTGAATCAGAAGAGCAACCGAATGGAAGTTCCGAGATTATGTATCTTTGATGTGTAGTGATAATATCGGAGTATCCAATATTATTTGGAAAGTAGATAGTTATTGATAATTCGTCGCTAACATTTAAAAAAGCGTCATAAACATAGATTTTGTAGACATAGCGATTATAAAATTTTAGCGACGAATTATGCCAAACTCGATTTCAAACCTCTTATTAAGATGTTTTGACTACGAATACCTCAATAGTCATCGATTTTTTTTTATTCCTGACTAAATAAATTTTAGATCGATCACAATACTTGCCACTTCTTGGTATAATTATGCGAACAGTAAATTGGTTCCGCTTTGACAGTTCTAAATTGAGGCCGCTTTGCGGACAACTATTCTGCACCCAGGTTAAAATCGAATTTTCAATCGAAAAGTACTTAAGTGAAATTTTGATATAGTGTACCGTAAAACGGGGTGACTTTGATAGCTGGGGTGGCTTTGATAGGTTTGCGATTCTTCCGCAAAATGAAGAGTTCAATTAAAATACTTATGGAATGGTTAAGAATCATACTGACCATGGTAGAGAAATGTTTTTAAAGTACCTCAAGAAGTACTTTTCATAAAAATTTTAAATGTTTAAAAAGATAGTTGAATATAGTTAAGAAAATTATGGCGAAAGTCATTATTTTAAACTTCTCAAAGTGACATGATTTTCTCAATGAACATGGTTTTGAATCGGAAAACGGAATGCATTTTCGGATTCTTTGGACTAGGAGAAGATTAAATAAGTTTGTAAATAATAAACAATTTGTGTTTTTGAAACACAATTAAAAAAATCTCCAAATTTATGGACAACTTCAGTTGAACACATTTCATGTAAAATGTGAAAACTTGCGATTCGTGCTTTAAATTCAGTATAAAAAATGCAATATAAATCGATAATTTTATAAACAAAACTAGTTTTAACAAATTTCAGGCAAGATTCTGACTTTTTAACAATTTTACCTTAAATTCATTTGTTTTTTTTGTTAAAAAAGCTTAGCATTTTGTTACTGGTTGGGACATCGTACCCTCTGGGCCAGGAGGCCTTAGGACGCCCCAGCCGGTTGGTCTTAGAGCCACGGCTGACTGGGGTGGGCTCTGGGCCTCTTTTGCGCGCTGGCGGGACTAACTAAAGCAAAGAGCCTTATCATCAAGGTCGGCTCGAAACCGAATCAAAGACACAAGACCTAGGAATTACTTTTTAACTTTTGCCTTCCTCACTGAGGTAAGGCTATAATCCTGCTCTGAAAATGAACTTTTTATTAAAAGCTCCTAGACCCACCTTCATGTATACATATCGACTCAGAATCGAAAACTGAACAAATGTCTGTGTGTGTGTATGTGTGTGTGTATGTGTGTGTGTATGTGTGTGTGTATGTGTGTGTGTATGTATGTATATGACCAAAATTCTCACTGAGTTTTCTCAGCACTGGCTGAACCGATTTTGATCGAACCAGTTGCATTCGACTTGGTTAAAGGTCCCATACATCGCTATTGAATTGTAGGAAGTTTCGATAAGTAGTTCAAAAGTTATGTATAAAAACGTGTTTTCGCAAATATGGATCTCAATTATATGCACGTAAACGATGTCCGGATCCATCATCCGACCCATCGTTGGTTAGGTAATTGAAAGGCCTTTCCAATGAGTCCAAAACATTGAAGATCTGGCAACCCTGTCTCGAGTTATGACCACTTAAGTGATATTTATGTACTTTTTTGAAGCCGGATCTCACTTAAATGTATGTAAACTATGTCCGGATCCATCATCCAACCCATCGTTGGTTAGGTAATTTAAAGGCCTTTCCAATGAGTCCAAAACATTGAAGATCTGGCAACCCTGTCTCGAATTATGACCACTTAAGTGATATTTATGTACTTTTTTGAAGCCGGATCTCACCTAAATGTATGTAAACTATGTCCGGATCCATCATCCGACCCATCGTTGGTCAGTCAATTGAAAGGCCTTTCCAATGAGTCCAAAACATTGAAGATCTGGCAACCCTGTCTTGAGTTATGACCACTTAAGTGATATTTATGTACTTTTTTGAAGCCGGATCTCACTTAAATGTATGTAAACTATGTCCGGATCCATCATCCAACCCATCGTTGATTAGGTAATTTTAAGGCCTTTCCAATGAGTCCAAAACATTGAAGATCTGGCAACCCTGTCTCGAGTTATGACCACTTAAGTGATATTTATGTACTGTTTTGAAGCCGGATCTCACCTAAGTATGTAAACTATGTCCGGATCCATCATCCGACCCATCGTTAGTTAGGTAATTTAAAGGCCTTTCCAATGAGTCAAAATTATTGAAGATCTGGCAAGCCTGCCTCGAGCTATGACCACTTAAGTGATATTTATGTACTTTTTTGAAGCCGGATCTCACTTAAATGTATGTAAACTATGTCCGGATCCATCATCCAACCCATCGTTGGTTAGGTAATTTAAAGGCCTTTCCAATGAGTCCAGAACATTGAAAATCTGGCAACCCTGTCTTGAGTTATGACCACTTAAGTGATATTTATGTACTTTTTTGAAGCCGGATCTCACTTAAATGTATGTAAACTATGTCCGGATCCATCATCCGACCCATCGTTGATTAGTCAATTGAAAGGCCTTGCCAATGAGTCCAAAACATTGAAGATCTGGCAACCCTGTCTTAAGTTATGACCACTTAAGTGATATTTACGTACTTTTTTGAAGCCGGATCTCACTTAAATGTATGTAAACTATGTCCGGATCCATCATCCAACCCATCGTTGGTTAGGTAATTTAAAGGCCTTTCCAATGAGTCCAAAACATTGAAGATCTGGCAACCCTGTCTTGAGTTATGACCGTTTAAGTGATATTTATGCACTTTTTTGAAGCCGGATCTCACTTAAATGTATGTAAACTATGTCCGAATCCATCATCCAACCCATCATTGGTTAGGTAATTTAAAGGCCTTTCCAATGAGTCCAAAACATTGAAAATCTGGCAACCCTGTCTTGAGTTATGACCACTTAAGTGATATTTATGTACTTTTTTGAAGCCGGAAACTTAACTGTACGTAAACTATGTCCGGATCCATCATCCGACCCATCGTTGGTTAGTCAATTGAAAGGCCTTTCCAATGAGTCCAAAACATTGAAGATCTGGCAACCCTCTCTCGAGTTATTACCACATAAGTTATATCTGTGTTTTTTTCTGGAACTAAACAAAGCTGAAATGTGTGTCCAAACCACTCATATTACCCATTTTTGGTAAAAAGTGAGGAAGGCATCAACCACATAGGTGGATTAGGTTAGTTTTTGTATTTAAACTTACGGTGTGTGAGTGTGTGTGTGGTTAGTGCGGTGGGCCGGCCTTGCTGCTGTTGCTGCTGCTAGGAGTTGTACTCACTGCTTGCGCTGCTACGTGGTGCTGGTTGGCCGGTGAGGCACAGCGGGCCACCGGGCCAGACGTGGCCGTTCTCGGCCTACTCCTGGGGGGGGGGGCTCCCGTGCGCGTGCTCGATTTCGGATTCGCCTCCGAAACTCGTGCGGCGATCCTGGACACACGTGCTTCTCGAACTTGCTGGCGCTTCGGTAGAAACCCAGCTTCGTGGACTCCAACCACGTGCCAAACCACCGAAGTGCGCCGGTGGGCGGGTTGTCCTCTCCAGGATGGACACATCTTGGCCACCAGACTGGCGATCGTCCGGCAGCGATCTTAGCTGGCAATTACGGGTCCTTCGGGTCGAATTAACACGATTTGGGGAAACGATAAGGTTAGACATGTCACGTATCGCTGTTGGCTCTCAGCATATCCAAATTTTAACCACAATGCTACCTGGTGTGACGATTCTTGGTCCAATATGTCCTTTCCCAATAATTACCACAACGTGGTATCACTTTTGAGCTGACCGTGACCTTCGGTCAAATTCTTGCACTGTCTTTGTGTTGCTGGACGATCTGGCTTGTTTGACTGTACTTGTAGGAAAGATCGTATCAGTCGTTTTAATGGTCAATCTAACCCTCTCATCTACGTAATCGTATTCTCTTTTATTCCCTTTTGTGATTCTCTAGCTGTTCCATTTGCATGTAACGATCCCAATGGTCTCCATTGTATAGCACCACAACCGCTGGGTTAGTAGGTAAAGTGTGTGGACAGATATTGGGCCTACGGTTCGTTAAATGTGGTTTATTATTTATTTCCCTAACTGTGCTCTGTCTCAGTTACATTTAAACATTAATACAATAAATGAAAACAATACAAAACAAAAGCCTTATTCCCTACAAAATTAAATTAAAACTTCAAATTAATAGACGTGCTCCTATTTGCCATGGGCGAAGTAAAATGGCAAAATCGAGCGATTACCCGCAACGGTAACAATTTTCAGGTAACTTTTTTGAAAAAGTATCAGATATTCATTTTTAAAATTAATGCCCATGCTTGTCCACTCTTGAAACAAAATTGTTTTTTTTTATTTTCGATTCGATTTTTTTTTATTTTGGGATTCGAACCGGCGATTTCTGGATTGTAAGTCCAGTGCGCGGTCCGATTGATCCACACAGGCAGATAACCCACCTTTTTGTAATGTCGATAACTCAAAATCAAATTACAATTGGCAATTGCAAACCTTTTTTTACATCTGAGCTTCCATCCACCCGGGATTCAAACTGACGACCTTTGGATTGTGAGTCCAACTGCCTACACGGAGAAAAAAGAGTTCCCAAAATCGTGAACAAGCGTTCATGAATTTGGGAACCACGAACAAAGTGTTCAAATTTCATGGTACGTTTTTCAAAATCGTACCATGATATTTGAACACTTTGTTCGAGGTTCTCATTTTCATGAACGCTTGTTCACGATTTTGGGAACTCTTTTTTCTCCGTGTACCAGCGACTCCACCGAGGCAGGACCCATGGAGACGACTCCTACACCTGGACTGAGCTAACGACTTAACCTCTCGGTTAGACCGGAGCCAACACTTACTTCCCCGCCCGACGGAAGGCGTGATCAGACAAATCTCGTCTCGAAAAATGTCACCGGGACCGTCTGGAATTGAACCCAAGCCGATTGGGTGAGAGGCAACCCCTACACCACAGTTCTTAGCAACTAATTGTCCGATTTTCTATGTTAAAATATGAAATATTCGTGAAATTTTCTGATCTTTTCGAAAACAATATTCTCACTTTTTTTTTTTAAATCAAGAATGACATTTCAAAAGTGCGATATATTAAATTTTTTTCCCGGAAAAATACACCGAGCTTAATTAAACTTATTGTAAAAATGGTTTGTCCAAGTTTGCATCTAAAAATCGCACATCTGCAGAACATGCTTCAGCTCTGAACATGCCTGAAGGAAAGAATCATCACTCATGCTGGTCACGGGAGAAATCAGCGGAAATTAGCAACGCAAAATGGCAAGCACCAGGTAGCACCGACGAACTGAGGACCAACTCTCCGATACCTTTAGCTTGTGATCGAGCCAAGTCAAACTGCATAAGTTAAATAAAAGTGAAAATTTTGGAAATTTACGACTGCAGTGCCGAGTGCAAGAGAGAAAAAAAAAACAAGCAAAGGAAGGAAAAATCTTGGCGCAAGGAGACGAATAATAAAGAGTACCATTTGACGACGGCGCCGACATGTGACATCGATGCCTCGCTGGAGCGGAAAGAAGCGAACCTGGTTTTTTTTGTCGCTGTAACTCAAATCGGTAATTGGAAGGCTGCTGATTTTTCGATTCGCTAATGACCGGTGTGGAAGTTTTTTTGGTGCTTTCAATTGTTTGCGATACATTGTTGCAGCATTGCATTGTCAAGCAATGACATTTAAGTATCTGTGAGTATTAGTTTGATTTATTTTAAAAAAGCTTCACATCCTAAACTAAATTCGATTCAACTGCTAAGTGATTTGATCGAGTTCGTCACGATTCGCAAAAAAAAAGTCGTTTCTCCAATTCGCAAATTCTTCAATCGTATACGTTTGTAGATACCTACATGTTTCAAGAGTCCTCGTAAGCACAAGAACAAGTATCAATCGTACCCTCAACGTCCCACTCGCAGTCACCACAGCAGGTAGCGCGAAACGCTCTTCCCTCGAGACTAACTCAAGAGAAGCTGGCCATCCATTCCATTCTTCGGCGTGTTCTTAATAATGTGAGTGGGGTAAAAAGGGAGAGGGGGAAGATGCTCCCGCAGGGTTCTAATGCTGCTGGTTCTTGCGCCAAAAGTTTTCGCCAGCCTCCACATCTTCCCGCGGAGTGTGGTATGCGAGGGAAAGGAGCAAAAACACAACAAAGTAAACAAGTTTGATTCTCTGGAGAAAAAAGAAATTTGTTGTATCATCATGTTGCATTAATTTCATGTTTTCTACGACTAAAGATTTAAATTTTCTAACGTTACACATCATCTTAGCAACAATATTATAACCTGTAGAAATTTTTCTCACTGTTCCTGCAAATTATCCTGCAAGATGAACAATCGCTCGTACATCCATATTTTTTTTATATTTTGTTATGGAAAATTGTTTCTAACAACACAATTACTACCACATAATTAAGGCTTAGAATTCGATTTTCGATACATTTTATCGAAATGCGAGATTCCTAGATAGGGTACGTTATCCATTAGTGGACCCCTTTCCACTATTTCCGCCCTCTGAAGGGTTTTTGATGAAAAATTCAATAAAATTACAATTTCAAGCGTGTTTTAACTACGAATCTCTTATTTGGCAAGTTCAGCATAATTTAGATTATGTTGAAGTGTCAGAATAAGTGTTTTGAGTTCGACGTCTGAAATCAGCCTTGGCCACTACCATTTTCACAACAAAACAGCATTTCTATTTTATGATTGAATTAACCATGCAATCATTTTTTGATTGGTTATTCAACTTCAGTATGTCAAAATAATGCAAGTTTAAGGAACTTTACTTAAATAAAGCGAAGAAATGCTCATTTTCGAGCAAAAATTAGGGGGTCCAATATAGGACAACGAAAATCGTAACTTTTCCAAAAGTGGACCCCTGTTAATTTTGCCTTCAAAAATGAAGAAAACTGTGTATTTTAGCAAAAGTTTCTCTTGAACATACAATAAATGCTCTTAAACATACAATAAATGTTTTTGAAACGTTTTCTCTGATAACTGATGAAACAAAAAGTCAAAACTCCTCAATAGACTTCAGACTTCATTGTTTTGTACAAAGGGTTATGAGAAAGTGCTAAAAATATTGCAAAATTGTAAAAATGCGCTTCGGCTCTACTAGGGGGTCCGCTTATCGTTAAAATATTAGAAAGAATTCTTTCAAATTTTACAGTAAAAAAATGTAAATTTGGAAGGTGTTATTTTGGTAGGTTGAATATTACTTTTTTATGATTTAATTTTACCTTAATTAAGATTGAAAAAATTACATTACACTAGAAAAGTGGAGCAGTTCACTACGGAATCGGTCTTTTTTCTTTATTTTAATTTATGTATTTTTTAATCCGGCTGAAACTTTTTTGGTGCCTTCGGTATGCCCAAAGAAGCCATTTTGCATCATTAGTTTGTCCACATAATTTTCCATACAAATTTGGCAGCTGTCCATACAAAAATGATATGTGAAAATTCAAAAATCTGTATCTTTTGAAGGAATTTTTTGATCGATTTGGTGTCTTCGGAAAAGTTGTAGGTATGGATATAGACTACACTGGAAAAAAATGATACACGGTTAAAAAATTTTGTGATTTTTTATTTAACTTTTTGTCACTAAAACTTGATTTGCAAAAAAAACACTATTTTTTTATATGTTTTAGAGGACATTAAATGCCAACTTTTCAGAAATTTCCAGAATGGGCAAAAAAATCTTTGACCGAGTTATGATTTTTTGAACCAATACAGATTTTTTCAAAAAATCGAAATATTGGTCGCAAAAAGTTTTCAACTTCATTTTTTGATGTAAAATCGAATTTGCAATCAAAAAGTGCTTTAGTGAAATTTTGATAAAGTGCACCGTTTTCAAGTTATAACCATTTTTATGTAACTTTTTTGAAAATAGTCGCAGTTTTTCATTTTTTAAAATAAGTGCTTATGTTTGCCCACCCTTGAATAAAAATATTTTTGAAAAGCTGAGAAAATTCTCTATATTTTGCTTTGCGGACTTTGTTGATACGACCCTTAGTTGCTGAGATATTGCCATGCATAGGTTTAAAAACAAGAAATCCGAATTTCGGAAAATTTCACGAATGTTTCATATTTTAACATTGTAAATCGGACAATTAGTTGCTGAGATATCGACAATAGAAACATCAATTTTCTTGTTTTTAAACCTTTGCATGGCAATATCTCAGCAACTAAGGGTCGTATCAACGAAGTCCGAAAAAGCAAAACATAGAGAATTTTCTCAGCTTTTCAAAAATATTTTTTTCAAAAGTGGGCAAATATGGGCGCTATTTTTTAAGATATCAATAACTGCGACTATTTTGAAAAAAGTAATATAAAAATGGCTAAAACTTGAAAACGGTGCCTTTTATTAAAATTTCTTTCAAGTACTTTTTGATTGCAAATTCAATTTTACAACAAAAAATGAAATTGAAAAAAATTTGCGATCCATATTTCGATTTTTTGAAAAAAAAAATCATAGCTCGGTCAAAGATTTTTTGCACATTCTGGAAATTTCTGAAAAGTTGGCATTTGATGTCCTCTAAAACATATCAAAAAATAAAAAAATTAAAAATAGTGTTTTTTTGCATTTTTTTTTCAGTGTAGTCCATATCCATACCTGGGTAATTCTCCGCAAACTCACACAGCAGTTGCCCCGACCCCTCTTCGATTTGCGTGAAACTTTGTCCTAAGGGGTAACTTTTGTCGCTGATCACGAATCCGAGGTCCGTTTTTTGATATCTCGTGACGGAGGGGCGGTACGACCCCTTCCATTTTTGAACATGTGAAAAAAGAGGTGTTTTTCAATAATTTGCAGCCTGAAACGGTGATGAGATAGAAATTTGGTGTCAAAGGGACTTTTGTGTAAAATTAGACGCCCGATTTGATGGCGTACTCAGAATTCCGAATAAACGTATTTTTTATCGAAAAAAACACTAAAAAAGTTTTAAAAATTCTCCCATTTTCCGTTACTCGACTGTAAAAAATTTTGTAACATGTCATTTTATGGGAAATTTAATGTACTTTTCGAATCTACATTGTCCCAGAAGGGTCATTTTTTCATTTAGAACAAAATTTTTCATTTTAAAATTTCGTGTTTTTTCTAACTTTGCAGGGTTATTTTTTAGAGTGTAACAATGTTCCACAAAGTTGTAGAGCAGACAATTGCAAAAATTTTGATATATAGACATAAGGGGTTTGCTTATAACCATCACGAGTTATCGCGATTTTACGAAAAAAAGTTTTGAAAAAGTTGGTCGTCATCGATCATGGCCATTCATGGTCACCCGCGACAGACACGGACGACGAAACAAAGAGAAACGCAAAAATTAACTTTTTCAAAACTTTTTTTCGTAAAATCGCGATAACTCGTGATGTTTATAAGCAAACCACTTATGTCTATACATCAAAATTTTTGTAATTGTCTGCTCTACAACTTTGTAGAACATTGTTACACTCTAAAAATAACCCTGCAAAGTTAGAAAAACACGAAATTTTAAAATGAAAATTTTGTTCTAAATGAAAAATGACCCTTCTGGGACAATGTAGATTCGAAAAGTACATTAAATTTCCCATAAAATGACATGTTCCAAAATTTTTACAGTCGAGTAACGGAAAATGGGAGAATTTTAAAACTTTTTAGTGTTTTTTCGATGAAAATACGTTTTCGAATTCTGATTACGCCATCAAATCGGGCGTCTAATTTTACATAAAAGTCCCTTTGACACCAAATTTCTATCTCATCACCGTTTCAGGCTGCAAATTGTTGAAAAACACCTCTTTTTCGCATGTTCAAAAATGGAAGGTCGTACCGCCCCTCCGTCACGAGATATCAAAAAACGGACCTCGGATTCGTGATCAGGGACAAAAGTTACCCCTTAGGACAAAGTTTCACGCAAATCGAAGAGGGGTCGGGGCAACTTTTCCCGATTTCGTGTGAGTTGATAGAGAATTACCCACCTACAACTTTCCCGAAGACACCAAATCGATCAAAAAATTCTTTCAATAGATACAGATTTTTGAATTTTCACATATCATTTTTGTATGGACAGCTGCCAAATTTGTATGGAAAATTATATGGACAAACTAATGATGCAAAATGGCTTCTTTGGGCATACCGAAGGCACCGAAAAAGTTTCAGTCGGATTAAAAAATACAGAAAAAATCGAATGACCGAAATCTCAGAGAATTGCTCAGTGGTAAAATTAAACATTTTTTCTGACATAAAAGGTGTAGATTTAATTTTACCATGATTTTTTACTGTGTACTTGCACGTTTTCCCTATCGTAAAGTAAATTCTATCATATCGTCGCTGTCGTGCTAACTTGTCGTACGTATATTTTTGACCAAATTGAGTTAAGAACGCCATTTTGACCTTCACAGATCCCCAAAATTTGATGTCAAACCTGCCTCAGAAATCTACGCAATACTTAGTTCCCTGAGAATCCCTGCTAATCTATTCCACTGACCACGATCCTCAGGCCGTCGTAATCATGTGCTTCGGAAGAAGACGGAGCGAGAGCGCGAGTGTGATCTTCCAAACCCGACGAGTCCCGAGGTCAGCTGACCAGGGAGGTCGACCGAAAGAGCACGACCCTGCGGGCCGGCGGTTGCCGAGATTCTTTTCACACCATCTCTCTCTCTCTCTCTCTCTCTCTCGCTCTTTCCTCTCCAAGACTGGCGGGCGCGCGCACTGATTGCATAGAACTTTGGCCTGACGGGCGACCACGATCGGCGGGAAGAGACGAACCGCGCCAACTAGCAGCAGCAGCAGCAAACGGCCCCGAACTAAAGGAAGAGAAGGTGGACTAGAGCGAGAGAAGGAAAGCCAAAAGGCGAAAAGAAGGAAGGAAAGAAAAAAATATAACGGGTCATCGGCTTACGACCAACGGTGATATAAAATCGAGCTTCTTTCTCATTTTACATTCAGTCGGAGACATTAATTGGCTAAGTGCAGATCGTCGTCGATCACCCACCAGCGAGCGAGGACGAGGCAGGGCAAAACCAAAGCATAACACTTGTAACATAACTATAATTTTTTTTTGTTGCGGAAGATTTTGGGCGAAAGTGTGATAGTGTGACGACTGATAGTGTGTAGGAACTGAACAAAATTTTAAGTTTTTAGTGAATTATTTGTGCCAAAATCCGCCTTCGACGATCTCGGACACGGATCTCGAAGCAGAATCTGCTGGAAATGAAAGTTCTCTTAATTTGTGCGTTAGCCTGTGTGGCGTTGAGTGGGGTCCTGAGTGCCTCGATCATCCGGGTAGCCCGCGAAGATGTAGTGGTGCCGATTGTGGAAGAGCTCATCAAGGAGGAAATCGTGTCGGAACTGCGCAAGGATGAGATCCCGGTCGCCGTCGAGGAGCAGCCCGCCAAGGAACAAGAGATCGCCGTCCAGGAGGAAACGGTCGTCCCGGTCGAAAGCCAGCGGTCGGTTGCCGAAGTCGTGCAGGTCGCCGAACCGGTGGCCATCGTTGCCGACGAGAAGGTAGTGGCCGTTGAAGAACCGGTCGCCGTCGTTGCCGTCGAGCAGGTCGCCAGCGTCGATTCTCTGCGCAGCGTTGAGCCCGTTGTGGCGGTCGAAACCCCGGTTGCGGTCGTTGTCAACGAGGTCGCCGAAGCCGTCGTTCCGGAAGCTGTCGTGGAAAAGGAAGTCGCTCCGGTTGACTCGCTGCGCAGTGTGGAACCAGTGGTCGAGGTTGTCGAGCCCGCCGTCGCCGTCGTTTTGGAGGATGTCAAGAAGGAGGAACCCGTCGTTGAAGGTGAGCGGGGTTTGGAGTGATCTTGAAGTGCTACTTGTAATGGGTCGAATTAAAATAAAATTTCGCATTTTTCAACTTTAATTTCATACGGGAAAACTTTAATGAAATGAAATGAAATGTGAGAATTAGTGAAATTTTCTCCCATACACTGAAATAAAAAAATAGTACCAAATTCCTTTATTCTAGGATTTTGCCTCTTTTTCTTATTTAGCAATCGGGTTTTTTGTATTACTTAATAAGGAAAGGAGCCAAAATTCCTAGAATTTAGGAATTTGGTACTTTTATTTTTTTTCAGTGTAGCCTCAAAAATAAAAAAATGTGTAAGTGCAAATTCTACTGAAAAAAATGTACTAACTCAGTTGATTTTATTCTAGAACTAAGTGCATTAGGTTTTTAGAAAATTCACGCTACAACCTTACACGCTTTATAAAAAATGTTTTTCATATAGATTAGTTTAAAATAACTATTTTTAATGTAAAATAACAAAAGTGAACCAAAATTAACCATTTAAGGATATACGGTCAAGATTTTACTGTATATCTCTTAAAAATTGAACATTCATTTTATTTTTTCTTATTATTTCGTTATCAGTTTTTTTCAAGATATATTTAAAAAGAACTTTAAAATTGGGATGGAAAAAATAACTAATAAATGTTTGAGGCTCTTATCCAAAAACAAATCGTCAGAAAACTGAATCAAATTCGTTTTTTTTCTCCAAATCTTGCATATTATATTATTAGTGGAACAAATTTGCTGTTTTTAATGTGCTCTTCATGCAAATATGGGTAGAATAATGCCCTTAATCCCATCAAATATGTTGGTAAAGTATTTGGTATAAAATAAAAGAAATAATTTGATATCTTATTGCCATTTTTGAGACATCTCTTTTCCTTTGTTTTAGAGGAAAAGCTTCTCATGTTTTGTTTTTTTAAGTTTATTTTTTCACTCGTTTTGAATTTCTACGTTCAAGAAACTATTATAATAATTTTTTTCTGATTATTGCTGCATTTTTAAGCTCATTACAAATGAGAAATTCCGGGACAACAGATTGGAAAAAGATTCATCGATATTTTGCAAATTTGTGTCAAAGGCAAAAAGTGTCATTCCACTTGCTTTTATTTGAAAACCGTAATTTTGTTTTTTTTTTGCCCCCGCTCTCGACTTTAGCAAAAGCCGAAAGCCTACCAGCCTCAACTATTATTCGTTTTTTTTTGCTTATTTTGAGTTTTCAAGTATTTTCTGATTTTTTTTTAAGATTTTCATCAGTTTATGACAACATTTATTTTAATTTTTCAACCCCTCCCCTCAATATTTGCTTAAGGAAAGCAGGTTATTTTTTAACAAATTCCTCCAAATTGAAATATTAATGAAAAAAAAAACTATTAAAATCGATTGTAGACTTGTTTTTCATGAATTTTGAAATGTTTATTTTGGTATGTGTAGTAAAAAAATCACTAATAGACTTTTGCAAAAATATTTATGTTCCACAAATCGGAAAAAAACGAAAAAGTTCAGAAGAAATATCAATTTGATTTATTATCATTTTGCACCTCAATAGTTTTTGTAAAATCATTCATAAATTATTTCATCAGCTCAGAAAATTCTACTGATCGTTTTGCGTGAATTATTTTTTGGATCTCAAGCAGTTTTCAACTTTTTTTCAAGCAGTTTTCAACCAAAAATGTTGCAAAAAAGACATTTTTAAGACATTTGCTGACAAATTACTTGAGTTATAGTTTGAGATGATTTGTGATCAAATAATTCCTTTAAATAATTGTTTGCTCAAATATAATGCATGAGAAGAGCATGAGAGACAGAAATAATTGTTTGCTGAAATATAATGATTTCAAATATTAATTATAACCTTTTATTAAATTTCCCCTTCAACAGTCGTCGAAGGTGCCGTCCGCTCTGCCCTGCCCGTGGTCGCCGAAGAAGAGAAGCCCGCCGAAGTTGTTGCTGACGCCGTCGCCACCGCTGTTGTCGAGAGCGAGAAGCCCGTCGAGGTTGTCAAGGAGGAAACCGTCGTGCCCGCCGTGAAGACCGTTGCCGAAGTCATTCTGGGTAAGTTGAGTTTTATCGACTTTGGTCTGCTCTTGAGAGGGCGCCGGTTATGACTGAACTGACCTTGAATTTACTTTTTTCCCGCAGCTGAAGCCGCCGCCGCCAAGGAGGTCGAAACCGTCAAGGAAGTCGAAGCCGTTAAGGAGGTGGAAGCCGCTCCCGTTGCCTCGCTGAAGAGCGTCGAGCCGGTCGTGGCCGTTGAGGAGCCCGTTGCCGTGGTTGCCAATGTCGTCGCCGATGAGGAGGAGAAGAAGGAGGAACCCGCCGTCGAGGCCCTGCGCAGCGTCCCAATCAAGCCGTTCGTCGAGATGGTCGAGGAAGCCAAGGCCGCCCAAGCCGATGTTGTCGTGGAGAAGGCCGTCGAGGATAAGGTGGTCGCGCCGGTTGAGTCGCTGCGTTCTGCTGCCCCGGAAGTTGGCGTGGAGGAGCCCGTTGCCGTTGCCGTTGTTGAGAAGGAACAGGTTGTCGAGAAGGTCGAAGAGCCGGTTGCTGAGGTGAAGAGTGCCATCGCTGCCGATGAGGTTGCCCCGGTTATTGCGGTTGAGGAGGAGAAGGTCCCGGTGCCGGAGATTGCCGTTGAGGAGAAGGTTGTTGCCGTCGTTGAGTCGCTCCGATCTGCCCTGCCTGTGGCCGTTGTGGATGAGCCCAAGGCTGTGGTTACGGAAGAGAAGATCAACGAGGTCGTCCCGGCTGTGAAGGCTGTTGAAGCTGAGAAGGTCGTGGAAGAGTCGGTTGATGCCGTCAAGGCCGTGCCAGTTGTCGAGGAAGTTGCTCCGGTTAAGGAAGGTGAACAGGATGTTGAACGTTCCGCTGATGTGAAGCAGGATACTCCCACGACCGCTCGCCCGAATCTGATCCAGCAGATCATCCAGCCCGTGAACAACCTGATCCAGAACAGCCCACTGGGACCAATCTTGAACCGTGGATCGACCACCACCACCACCACCACTACCACTAACCCGCTGGCCGGTGAGAACGGTGAAGCTGCTGCCGATGAGCAGGCTCCCGCTCCGACCACCACCGCTCCCAACGTGTTCCAGCAGATCGGCCAGAACATCCAGAACCTGCTGAACCCGAACGCCCAGAACGCTCAGAGCGCCGAAGGAAGCACCACTGCCCGGCCAAACATCATCCAGCAGGTGCAGACCGCTGTCGGATCGGTGTTCAACCGCCCATCCAGCAACGCCGAACAGCAGCCCAGCCAGCAGCAGGGACCCATCCAGAGTCTGGTGAACAACGTGCAGAACTTCTTCCGGCCGTCGACCGCCGCTGCCCCTGCCTCGGAGGCTGCCACTCCAGCGTCGGCCGCTTCCCCGCCGGTCGAGGATGCTCCCATCGAGGAGCAACAGCCCGCTGACGAAAGCTCCGCGCCTGCCGAAGAACAGCAATCTGCCGTCTGATTAAGTCCAACCCTGCACACTCACTTTAGTTAGGGTCTCTGTACTGTTTAAGCCATATCACACACACAAACACACCCATGAAACACTCACACAGAGACCGAATCCTTTCTTTTGCTAAAGGAACACGTCTCTGGTGTGAGTTTTTTTAAAACGAAAAAAAAAATCATCAAGTCAAATCATTTCGCTTGTATCGTCACGCCACACAAATTCTACGCGATAAAATTCCTTTCTTCGCACCCTGCCAGTTTCGTCCAGTTTCCCCCATGCGGAATCGCCTTCGTCAAGTTCTTGCCCGCCCAGGCGGGCACATGAAAGTTTACGGCCGCGATCGCGGAAACAAGCTCGAACCGGGTGCAGACGGAAGGTTGGTTTTATCACACCTAAGTTATTTATTTTAAAATGAATCGAAAATATTTATTTAATTGTGATGCCCCAAAAAACGAGACGAAAACACACACTGACAGACAAGCGAACACAACACACACTACCGAGCTCTGCCAAGAGATCAAACATCAAACGAAACTAAACAAAAAGTGAAAATGTAAAATTTTTGTAAAAAAGCCGAAAAAAATAATAAAATAAATAATGAAATCAAACGTGGTCGGTGTTATTGCCTCTCCGAAAGACCTTCGAATCGCGTTGTTGTCGCAGGAAATTGAAATAATTGCAGGTTGTTAGCTGAAACTTCTGTTCTCCTTTTAGGCCCGCCAAGTGCCCATTATTTCCCCGCCCCTGACGCTCCTCCCCCTCTTTGGCCCGATCATCCTGCCTTGATTGTATAACAAACCTGTGCGCTTCGCGCACGTAATCAAACACTCTTACTCTGCTTCGTTTTCGTCTTCCCCGAGCGTTTTCCTTTTTCGCGCGATCGTCGTTTCTTCGTCGATTTTCCTCTTCTCTTTGCGATCGCGAAGAACCTGGTCGCTCGCTGTTCAAGGTCAAGTTCAACGAAAGTGCTGGCTGCTTGCTTGCCTGCTTGATTTGTCTTCTGCTTGCTTCTTCGTAGGTTTGTGCAATTGCACAACAATTGTGCGTGTTGGTCGGCCCTTCGGGGAACGACCATATGATCATGTCGCCGTCGTAAATTACAGCCCCGCACGCCAACGGATTCCCATTATTTTTGCCTTCTCCTGCCGGGATGGATCGCAATCCGGGGGGGAACAGGATAATGGCCATAAACATAAATTACGCCGGGCGCGATTTGCGATCGCAGGGCCGGCGAACCCGCTCTATGTTGAGGTTAGTTTGTGTGTTCGCATAAATATCAGGTAGGACGACGAAGGGAAGAGAGATTTTCCATTAGTTTAGAGTTATTGCGGTTCAAGTTCAGCCATCGAAGGAGCGAGCAGAGCCAATCTTCAAGAAGGTTGGGAATGGGTTAAGGAAACTTGCAGAAAAGGGCTTGATTGCTTCTGGTGATATTTTCCAGGAAGATGGCATGTTTATGATTGAGTTACATGTTGATATTAAAAGGGATCTAAGTTCATTGAACTTATGTGAGATTGCCATTATGTTGAAGCGAGTTGTGGTGCTGTGATTTCAAAAATGAAGTTATGTTTTAACATGCATATTTAAACTTGATCGATTTAACGAATCTTTTTTGCGGTTGACCTTACACAGGTAGGCCTGGCCATTGTAGAGACGGATGCTGAAAATGATTAACCCAGCATACTCCATGATACATTCGAAATAAGACACCTACACAGAAAAAAAAAATTCGGTAAATTTACATCATTTATGATGTACCAAAAGTGCACGTCATTAATGATGCGAAATTACATCAAATTCATTGTAAATTTAAATGCCATCCGATTTAATCGTGCCGAACAAATAGCGCTTCAGAAAATGTAAATTTCCGATGAAATCTACGTAAATTTACCGAAGCCAAATTTTTTTTTGCCCCGTTGAATCTAGAATCTGATGTAATTTTCAAACGTTTTTGTAAATCATGGTTCAAATAGATAAAATTCTACCTCATTTTGGACATAGTTTGACTGCCAATAATAAACCACATATTGATCAATAATAAAGTTAATATGTCTGTACTGCTAAACAACACAAAACGTTTGAAAATTACAACAAAGTATAGAATCAACGGAGCAGTGAACATTTCTTTTCAACAACAACAAAAACTTAACTGTCGACCTTACGCAAGGTTCTTAAAAAGGAGGTGATTTTACAATACGGAATGTACTCACCTGTAAATAACTTCGAAAAGGACGATCCGCGAATCCAGCTTCCAGCTCTGAGTTTGGCGAAGAGGACCAGCTGCGAGATAAGTAACGGGCAGAAATGGCCAAATTGGGCCAGATGCTGGCTGCTGGCGATAAGTCAACGCTGCCATGTACTGAAGGAGAAGCGACGAAAACGGACGCCCGGCGTGCCCAGCAGGATCAGGGAGTAACTTTTCCGAAAGCAAGGCTATAATCAGAACCATCTGCCGGAACCGTTTCGGCGCGTTGACATCGAGACCGAGTACTTTTTGAATGACTACACCCAGGTCGACCAGGAAACGTTCATTTCGCTGTGCTGGACAAATATCAAATCCTTTCTGAAGACGAATTCGGAACTATTCAAACAACGAAGTGGCGTCGACATCTTAACCATTAAAGTGTTTTTATATTTCCTTGTTTGATGGAATATTCTAGTTCCCACACAAGCAAGAAAGCATCCCCTTGCAGCTGTCCCCCGGAACAAGGCGACAACAACAACGACAGCCACCCAGCAGCATCCGCACCCAAGCAGAGAGCGCTTACTTCTTGACGGCCTGTCCGACCTTGGCCTTCTTGGTTCCGCGCACCTTCTTCATACGGTTCTTGCGTTCCTTGCGCTGCTTGCGGGTCATCTTCTTCTTCTCGTACAGTCCGTGGCGGCCCAGTCGGTGCTTGGGTTCGAACTTCTTGGCGTTGTCCAGGGTGTCGTAGATGAGCCCGAAGCCGGTCGACTTGCCGCCGCCAAAGTTGTTCTTGAAGCCGAACACGAACATCCGGGGTGACCTTGTACATGGCGGCCAGCTTGTCGCGGATCTTCATCTTCGAGACCGAGGCCAGACCCGGGTGCAGCAAGTCGCAGATCATCTGCTTGCGGCACAACAGCCGGTTGGTCATGAAACGGCGGGTACGAATCGTCGCGGTCGACATCTTGGCGGTCCTTTTTAGCAGACAGAGGAAAAATCCACACGTTCTGGCACGGCACTTTAGCGTAAAAGCTGAAACCTAGAATGACATTAAATTTAGTTGTAGGGAGATTAGGTAGCAATCTCGCGCGTAACTCACCAAGGTCGGCGCCTAAATGACAAGAGGTTCCAGCGAAAATCGGTTTGGATCGGTTGCCGGGCTGGCCAGTTTGAGATCAAAAACCTGGACTGCATTATGAATGACTGCAAAATTGAAAATTGCGGGTTTTGTTTACATTCAAAGCTTTGACGTTTACTCTCAATGACCTGCTGCGCTAGTAGACTGGTATGTGAGGAAATGTCGGATTTGTTGTCGGAGTCAGGGATGCCAGATAATCAAATTGCCGAAACAGCTGCAAAAAAACTGCAGACTGCCGTCTAAATAAAGAAAAAAGAAGAAATCATATGAATAATGAATATGCTTTTCCATCGAGTACGTAATGTTGATTTATCTGCACCTTGACGTTTATTTTCGTCTTTCTACAATCATTTTCAACTGAAACACTAAACCATTAAGTAGCTTTATAAGAATTGTGCAGGTTTGATTTTTTTCAAGGTTTTTCAAAACCTTGATATTAAGGAAAAAAAACAAACCATGGGTGAGAGATTGAAATAGGGTCAACCAAAACTTTCAAAATATTTTTTCTAATTCAATAAAGTTGACGATTCCAAGAATAATATTACAATATTTTTGCTTTTTGTCAGTACCTGGATACCCCAAACTAAAAAAGGATTCAAAAACACCGAAAAAACATTTAAAAAAAATTTCTTTTCAAAATAATAGAAACCACAAAATAACGAGTTTCTATCGGTATTGTTGTTTCTGATATTTGAAAAAAAAAAGTTCTTACTAAATGTACTTGTGTTTTCAAAAAAAAAGTTTTGTTTTTATATTTCGAAAATTGTGGTGACATTACATGTTGAACAATTCTTTTATAAGTTAAATGTGGCTAATGAAAAATCGTTGAGATCCAGAATTTCAACATTTCAATTGAAAAAAAAATGGAAAATGTTTTAAGCTTCCGTATAGTTAACCTGCAATCATTATTTTCAAAAACGAAACAACATTTATTTATTTCATCGAAAATTCACTTAAATTCAAATTATTTTTAATAAACCCAAACATGCTCAAATGATTTAAAGTGCAAAGGAATGCATATTTAATTAATTTCAGCTGAATGCTCTTAAATTTAATTTTTAACTTTTGAAAATATATTTTTGCTCCTGGTTTTCGAGTAAATTTTTTAATAATGGTGGAGGGTGGGTTGATCGACGAAAGCTTTGTAAAATATTTGCTGCAAACTTGATCGCGGGCCATACTTTGGGCACCCCTGATTTACATCTACGGATTCACCCTATTAAAAAGTTTTTTACGGAATTAACATAAGACTTTCAGACCATATTGCGAAATTAGGTCAATATCGAAGACATTTCTAATAAATTGAATTACCCTAATTAAAACCAGTAAAATAATTCCCTTCTGCAGTAACTCCGACAAATTCCAGCATATACCTTGAAAAGTTTATACCCTTGCCACTTGTCAAGTTGCACCTGGCAACACGACAAACATTTCAAAGAGCCACAATGAAGTGAAATAAAACAGTCTATCTCGCTCACATCTTTGAGAAAAGACATCTAAACAAGCGAGATGCATTTTTTTAGCCTGGGGATACGCCCAAGTGAAGTATTTGCGGTGAAATCGTTTGGTAAAAATGTAAGTCTAAAAGGGAAACAAAACAATATACAATAATTGTGAAAAAAAAGTCGCGTGAGAGCATCTGATCTGAAAACCCTCTTCCGGGATTCTAGGTGTCGGACCATCAAAGTGCTGTAAAGATGTTTATCCGCTTCCTGCAGCAGGGCAAGCTGGTCAACGTAGACAGCTCGTCGAGTACGCCAATCTTGAAAAAATCCGGAATATCCTGGGAGACTCGACCGTGTGATACGAGACGGATTCATACTTTAGAGTGGACATGAGTGAAGAGGTGATTGACCAGCCAAAGATGCAAATCGGAAACGGAACGTCCTCTACTTACCTGGTTCTGCAGAAAATGGTAGACACTGAGAAAAGGACTAAGAAACTCCGTTGCAATCAGGACCAAGGTGTTTCATTCAAGTACCATCATCAAGAAACTTCCGTGAATCCGAGATTGGCAGTCCGGATCAAATCTCACGTCGAAAGTGGTAGGTAACAAAATCAAAAATGTGTTCTGCAAAAGGAAAAATGAAAAAATACTCACCAAAATCAACAGCTGGAAGACGCCAATTTCCTTCCACTTCCACTTCCTTCCGAAAAGAATTCGCGATTAAGATATTCTCTAGGCGAAACGCGTTTTGGTTCAAATGTTCCGGTGAATGTCACCGGACTCTGGATTCAAAAAGTGTCCCCACCATCGATAAAGATTGCCAATTTCACCATAACAGTGGTCCGCCGTAAAGAAACTTACATTTACGAGCAACCGAACCGACCCGCGGCAGCACACAATTGTTTTGATTTTGCTAAGTGTCAAACACAAAAGTAAGGAAAAATTTAGGATTTTACAACATTTTAGCATTTACATGAAACGTTTTTAAATGTTTTTCACAGTTTACATGTTTTTCATCCATTCAAATTTGTGGGTTTTCGTTAACATTTTTTTCATTTACGTAAGATTCACCGGTTACGTACAATCTCATTTTACATGATGGGTGTTTAAATGACATTCAACCATTTACATCGGATTTCAAATTTACATAAAGCGATTTTACGTCCAAAACAATGTTTCCGTGTCGGGTAATTTTACACTTTTTTTTCTGTGTAGGGTAGTTGGATTCAATAAGATTTTATGCCAATTTTCAAAATAATTGTAAACAGGTTTGTGATGAAGTCTATAAAATCTATATAATTCTAGAGCTGACGCAGCCTTTGACGTACTTATCATCGAACCCAAAGGAAATTTTATCTTCAACTTGCCTCTACACCTCGCTCTACACCCCTTCTGACGGCCATCGACAGTAGCCGATAAGGCTTCCAACTTCCAATAACTGACCAAGGGAAGTTTTCTCTGCCGACCATCACGTTGAAGTTCAATGCTGACGTGAAGTACCATGCTGTTGACCATGTTATCACTTGTTTCTGTCTGTTTTTTTGATATCAACAAAGGTGTGACGAGAACATTTTGGCAGAATTTTGATGATTTGCGCCGCTGGTGAGCAGTCTGTTTAGATAGTTTGCGGAACTTGCACGTCAAGATTAGTAAAATGTGGTTAGGTTTGAGGCTTGTTGTGTTGCTAGTGGTTATTACAAGCGTGAAACACGTTTCCACGGCAGATGCCATTTGTGAACGAATAGATTTCAATGATTTCAGATCTTTGAAGATATATCAGTGCTCGGGCACATACAGAGAGATTTTGCGACTATCTGCCTATGGCTCGTCGTCCAAGTTCACCTCATACCGTCCAAACGTAGTGTACTACTTGTCTAATGTCGTTCCGGGCATCAGTTGTTGTGAAACAATTGAAAGTTTCTTCGTGAATGCCTTCACTGAGATTCGCATGATTTATCAGCTATCGTTCCGCACCACCTCTTCCCTAACCGTAAGACTGCTGGATTTAGATCAAAAGGATTCTCGAGGAAATCCGGCCGTGGCACAAATTTGGTCCACACAAACGGCCACCGCAACGTGGAGTTTATTTTTGGGACGAGTGGAAAAAGAAATCAAACGAGCACTGATACAGATCGAAGTTGATATGAGTACCGAGGGTAGCATTGCTATCGAGTACTTGACGGTGTTCAATCCACTGGTGCTGGAAGAGTTCTGCATGCAACTGGACGAGTTTTATGTTCCTCCTTCGACGACTAGCACCGCTCGACCTACCACCACAATTAGTCGAACTACCACGAGAAGGACTACCACGCGGAGAGCAACATCAACTACCACTACGGAAGTCCCAACAACAACAACCACAACAGAAGCTCCAACGACTACAACAACAACTACAACAGAAGCTCCAACAACGACGACAACAACAGAAGCTCCAACAACAACAACAACCACAAAAGCTCCTACAACGACTACAACAACAGAAACTCCAATAACGACGACAACACCAGAGGCTCCAATTACGACGACATCAACGGAAACTCCAACAACGACGACAACAACAGAAGCTTCAACAACGACAACAACAACAGAGGCTCAAATTACGACGACAACTCCTGTAGCTCCGACAACGACGACAACAATAGAAACTCCAAGGACTACAACAACAACAAAAGCTCCAACAACGACGACAACAACAACAGAGCCTCCAATGACGACGTCAACAATAACATCAACAACAAAAGCTGCAACAAGAACAACAGAAATTCCAACAACATTACGTACAACACCGACATCAACAACAACTGCAACCGAAACAAATACTACTCCAGTGTTTCCAACTACCTTGGAACCAATTTCGAGTATCTCAACAATTCTGGAATCAACAACTGGTGATTTCACCACTATAACGACATCAGTTCCTACAACATCGACACCTTCCCTCCCCGAGACAACTACAACACAGCTATCAACAACAGAAAGCACAACCGAATCAACCCAGGCACAGTCTACTCGGACCACATCGTCAACCCGACGTACCCGAACTACAACGCGAAGAACAACACCGACACCCGTTCCAGAAACATCGACAGTGGAACCAACGACAACCACCTCTACAACGGCAGAGCTGCATGAATCGACAACAACACCGCTGTTGACCACGGTAAGAGACGATTCCGCCTGTAAGATTACTCAAACTGATAAAGTTCTCCAATCATGCAGCCTACTGTGGAAGAAACAACAACCGTTGTTTACACGACGCAACAGCCTACTCGGACGAGCTCATCAACACGTCGTACGAAAACACCTACGACTACGTTGCCGACAACCAGCTGGACTTCTACGATTTCATTCAACAGTACGACTAGCCTGCAGGAAACAACGCTGACCACCGGTGGGCAACATGTTTCGACGACTTTGCCGCCTACGACAATGTGGATCGTAACGACTCCACAGCCTACTCAGCTGGGCACTGTTCGCCCATCGTTGCTGTTCTACCGAGATCCGGCAGCCTACAACGAATCCAAAGCCATCTGGAGTTCGCTGACCGGGATCTTTCTGATGCTGCTCGTTCTGTTTGCCGCATTGGGAGTGTACTGGTACGTAACCCGTCAACACACGGCTATCCCAATTGGCCGCGAGCTCGAACTCTCCGAAGTGCAACCAAGCGAAGATTTCTGCTCCAGAAGCATACACCAGCACGTAAATCCATTCGCACAGCGGAACTTCCAGCATCGACAGCTGATGCAACGAAGCCAGCAGCTGCGCCAGGAGGAGAGCATCCGTTCTACGACCAGCGATAACAGCAGCTACTTCCGGAACGCGCGCCGAAACACGAAGGAACCCATACTAAGCTCGGTCAGCCGACCCTTCTCGCTCGCGGAAGAGATCAAGAAGGCTCGTCTGAAGACTCGGTTGAATAAATTTTAGCGACCGTTGAACTAAACCCCGACTAATTCCTCAATCATCGCTCTCCATTAATCGGTAGCAAAAACGGTCATCCGATGCGGTCGTAAAGCACTGGAACCACCTCCAGGTGACAAATCGATTGTTTATGCAAATAACTTTCATCTCCGCTTTTGGGCGCTAAACGTGCCAAAATTATCGCCTCATCCGAAATGTCAGCGACAGAAATTGCCAGATCCCGGCAACGAAAGTGTGAAATTTGGCCATTTCTTCGTCGCACGGGGAAGATCCAAACGCTGAACTCCTTTCGCTTTCGATCGACGACGACGACGACGTCTTCGCCGACGGACAAATAAGTTATTCAATCCGTGAAATCGTTAAACAAACGATAAAAGTCAAACAAATGCGCTGCGACGGCCCCGTCTTGGGCACTTGATCGCGGCGATCGGTTCAGCTCTAGTTTAGGCCTAACGACGCGTTGTTCCGAGAATTGTGCGTCATGAGGGTGCGGACAATGATGGTCGGTTTTGGGAGTGCTTCTGGTATGGTGGCGTTGGATACGCACGCGTCTGGTTGAATGGTTTAGAACATTTCTAGATCAGTCGTAGTCTTCACTTCATAAACAATAAAACTGATTTCAAATATACAATTGTTTAAAGTACAATTGGTGAACACAGCGAAATTGTTAAATACTGTTGATTGGCAAAATGTTCAAATGTATGTAGCTATTTCAAACTAACTCGTTAGGGGTGGAATCGATATCATGAACATTTTTGTGTTGCTTTTAAAATTTCATCCAGAGATTTTTTTGGACCCCAAACCAAAAAGATATGCACAATGGTGTAAAGTCTCTATAATAAAACAAAAAAAAAAATGATATGTTGCTGACATTTTTTTTCCTTATAACTAGATATCACTATATTGAGAAGTTAACAAATTTATATTTTTGTTAAATCTGTTTTAAAACCAACATCATTTTTGTATAGAGGAGAAAAGCAACTCGCGACAAGGCTAGAAATTTTGACAGGTATGATTTTCATAAAATATTCGCCTCCTTTTCTCTCCCACAGAAAACTGAGGACAATAAAGGAGAAAAGCAACTCGCGACAAAATTTTGAGGCTAGGAATTTTGACAGGTATGATTTTCATAAAGTATTCGCCTCCTTTTCTCTCCCACAGAAAACCTGGGAACGAGGTAGCTGTCAAACTAGGCAAAAATGTTAAAGTCACTCACAAAATGACCTTTGAGTGATTTGAATTCATTTCTGACGTCACGATTTTCTCCTCTATAGGCAAGAAAACCGTGACGTAGCTAATGAACTCAAATCACTCAAAGTTCATTTTGTGAGTGCCATTTGAGTGGTTTGACAGGTGTCAAATCGGGACTTAGCATTTTTTTTTTTTGAATTTGAATTTGCTTCCGATTGCGCGAAACGTCATAATATAAGTTTTTTTTCCGTATTAGTGCCCGTGTGCTTGTCCGTGCTTCTGGCCGTGTTCGTGTACGTGCACCTGACCAAGTAGTTGCCTGTTCCTGGTCGTTCCCGTTCTCTAGACCGTGTCCTTTTCCGGACTCCTGCCCGTGTTCATGCCCGTGCTTCTGACGGTTTTCGTGTGACTTGCCGTGTAGGTGCCTGTTCCTGGCCATTCCCGTGGCCGTATCCTTGCCGTGTTCCTGGTCGTGTTTGTGTCCATGCGAAACGGACCAACCGGAACAAAATTATAATTTTAAATGCTAAGCGGAACTGACACCTGTCAAAAAGTTCATTCGGTTGTTTACCTTTGAGGTTAAGTTCCGCGCTTTTCTCCTTTATAGAGGAGAAAATCGTGATGAACTCAAATCACTCAAAGTTCATTTTGTGAGTGACTTTAACATTTTGGCCTAGTTTGACAGCTACATTATAGAGAAGAAAATCGTGACGTCAGAAATGAACTCAAATCACTCAAAGTTCATTTTGTGAGTGACTTTAACATTTTTGCCTAGTTTGACAGCTACCTCGTTCCCAGGTTTTCTGTGGGAGAGAAAAGGAGGTGAATACTTTATGAAAATCATACCTGTCAAAATTCCTAGCCTCAAAATTTTGTCGCGAGTTGCTTTTCTCATCACTTTTTGGTCACTAAAATGCAAATATCTCGGCTTTGCGTGGACATTAATTGAATGTTAAAAAAGCAAAATGATCTTCGTGCAATTTCCCATAAGTTGAATGCATTAGTTTCGGCTGCAAATTAATTTGGCTCGTTTTGGGGAGTGATTTTTGATTTTTTTTTTTTGCTGAAAAACACAATTTTTTTCTCCCTGAAACGCCCTGGCATGCCCAAACACAAGCTTTTACGGACTATGTCTGTACAGGAATTTGTTCAGGGGACATTTTACTATAACTTGAAGCCCATGGTGACCAAATTTGAATGACTTTGGTATGATTGTTACGTGCATTTCTGAAAAAAAAACACGAAAAAAAAAGTGTTACTATTCCATTTTATTATATTTGGTACAGTAAAATAGGCTTTTTCATCGTTCAAGAATGCCAGAAAAAGTAAGTTGTTCCACGACAAAATTGCACAAACATAATTTCTGCATTATTATATTTTTTTTACTTTATGTGTCAATGTTATTCCTAAACATTTGATCACAGAGATAAATTTGATAGTACTTCCTGATTAAAAAATTATTACTTCTCAAAAAAAAAAAAAAAAACTAACAGACAAATGATATTTATGGATTTGGAACGATTGAAAGATGAAAGACAGCAAATAAAATTAGAAACTATAACTATCGAGAAGATAGTATGGTGCTAGCTCCTACAAAATGGTACAGCGTTTTCAAATCTGGCCTAAAACGTGATTTACGAGCAAAAAAAAAGTTTAAAAAGTTGTAGAACACCATCCAAAGCATCGGAATATGAATCCGGTTTCAAATTAGCGTACAAACAACCATATTGCACCCTATATTGGACATGAGTTAAGATGATAATTTTAATCATTTCGGTAATATTTCAATAGACTTCAACATACCCTATAAGCATCATAATTAATGAATGGTTATTATTTGTTTTATAAATTATACTTTTTGATTACCAAAATATTTTTTTTAGTTTTTTCAGTACTGTTGTTAAACCTTTCATCTAAAGAATATTCCATGTTAAAATATAATTTGCAAAAAGATCATGTGGGCTCGTCCGGGATTTGAACCCGGGACCTCTCGCACCCTAAGCGAAAATCATACCCCTAGACCAACGAGCCCGTGTTGACGATATCTTACAACCATTTCATGCTGTTTCAAAAACGTTCGGATCACTTTTTCAAGACAAAAAAGAAAAAAAAAAAGACAAAACTACACCTTTGATTGCTCGGTGGCGGCTCAGATTCGGCGGATACACTTATCATCCGAGAGCATCCCCCTCCCCCTCTCATTAGATGATTAACTCCAGCGCAAAATTCAAGACGCAGTATCACTTCCTGTGTGATTCCCACTGATTGCGATCATATTTCTTAGCCAAGCTCAAAAAACACAGGCTGAAAAAAACAGACAATCCAATCCTTCTCCTCCAAAATCGCAGCTCTTCGTTTCCTGTGTGGAAATTGGGCATAAAAATTAAAACGCGATTTCCATCGAATCTCGCCGGTGTGCGACCAGGTAAATAAGTAAGGTGTGCGCGGTTATAATTAGGGGGGAGCTCGCAGCCTCAAAGAGCTGGGAGATTCTGGGAATTGTGTAAATTAATTCGCTTGTTTAGAATCGCGCCCCTTCTTTTATGGGGGGAGGGGGAACCATCGCCCAGAAATCATTCGTTTCACTTCGATGGCCTTCTTGGCGGACGAATTGCGCGAATCTTCTTCAACCTTGGTTGCTGTTTTTTTTTCTTCTCTCCGATTATTGCAAAACATCCGCCGGAGCCTACACGGAGCCTTTTCCGATACTTGCCAAAATTGCTTCGCACTTCTTGCAGGGGAGAAGAGCGATTGATCCACCTAGTTAAGGTATTTGAGTATTTTAGATGTTAAAAAAGGTATGAGTGTTTCTGTCCATTTAAGACAATTGAAGACAACAAAAGACAACTAAACACATTTGAAGACAACTGGAAACAATTGAAGACAACTGGAGACAATAGAAGACAGCTGAAAGTAATTCACGACAATTCAAGACGATTGAAGACAACTCGATGCCTCTGTGCTCTGATGTTCTAACTGACTTTTGGGCCAAAATGAGTTAATGATGACATCTTCTAGCTAATTAAATTCCCTACAAAACGCTTCCAAGAGATCTGAAAAATTCGTTTCCTACGCGGAGATATCGCCCTGCAACCATTTGTACTAACTGACATTTTCGAACGCATCATGGATGTGCTCTCTTATTTTTCATCATGGCTTGACCTTTTGAAAACACGCAAATCCATAAAAATACGATTATACTATAATATTATGGTAAATTGCCAGGTGTCCTTACTAATTTGAGCAATATTATGGAGCACTATTTTGGAAGGCAATTAGCACAAGTATGCACATTTGGATACGTGAAGAAGTTGTAAGTTAGACGAAGTGTGTCAAATAATTATTTAGTGGCAGAGTTTTATTTTAATTTGATGACCCCTGAGTTAAGCTAAGTGTGACATTGGTAGGTGAATGTTATTGTTACGTAGTTTTTGGATTGGACGACCCCTGCAGTTGTTCTAAGTGTGCACAACGACTTAAAAATGTGTTAAATTGGATATTTGGGTTGGGCTAAGTGTGATATTGGTGAATGGATGATGTTGTTACGTAGTTTTTTTATTGGATGACCCCTGCAGTTGTGCTAAGTGTTTTAAAAAATTCAAAAAAAAATTTAAATTGGATATTTCGGATAGGCTAAGTGTATGATCAGTTAGTGGGTGATGTTGTTACGTAGATTTTTTTTTGGATTGGATGACCCCTGCAATGTGCTAAGTGTGCACAACGACTTAAAAATGTTTTAAATTGGATATTTGGGTTAGGAGAAGTGTGAGATTAATTAGTGGTTGTTATTGTTACGTAGTTTTTTTTAATGAACGACCCCTGAAGTTGTGCTAAGTGGGTTAGGCTGAGTGTGAGACTGGTTAGTGGATGATGTTAAAGAATGTTACGGTGTAACGAATGTTACGGTGTAACGAATGATGCGGTGTAAAGAATCGAATGTTACGGTGTTAGGAATTTTACAGTGTAACGAAAGTTACGGTGTAATGAATTTTACTGTGAAACGTATGTTGCGGTGTAACGAATGTCACGGTGTTAGGAATTTTACGGTGTATCGAATGTTACGGTGTAAGGAATTTTACGGTGTAACGAAAGTTACGGTGTAATGAATTTTACGGTGAAACGTATGTTGCGGTGTAACGAATGTTACGGTGTAACGAATGTTACGGTGTAACGAATGTTACGGTGTAACGAATGATGCGGTGTAAAGAATGTTACGTAACAACAACATCCACTAACCAATTGCACACTTAACCTAACCCAACTATCCAACTCAAACACCCTTCAAGAAGTTGTGCACATTTAGCACAACTGCAGGGATCGTCCAAACCAAAAAAACACGTAACAACATCATTCACGTAGTTGTGCACACTTAGCACAACTGTAGGGGTCGTCCATGTTCAAAGACTAAGTATTGATTTTTTTTTGGAGCACTTTTGTTCTATTCGATACAAACTAAGAATTCATTGCAAGAGACACACTTGTTCTACACGCAAAGCCGACATTAGTCTTTTAAGACTTAAAATTAGGCTTTATCGAACCTAACCGTGTTAAGTCTTTTTAAGCCTAATGATGGGTTAGTCTTAAAAAGACTAGTTTCGTTTTAGTACGAAAAAGGCTAAATTTTAGGCTTAATTTTATCGTCAAAAAGCCTAAATTTTAGTCTTTTTCGAGAATGCGAGGGGATCAGAGCGGACATAATCCAAGATGGCGGAACTTGATTAAGACTTATTTTTAGGCCTAAAAAGACTTATTTATAGGTTTAAAAGACTACTTTCTAGGCTTTTGCTGGAAATGGGAGGGGTCAAAGCGGACATAATCCAAGATGGCGGAACTTGATTAAGACTTATTTTTAGGCCTAAATAGACTTATTTATAGGTTTAAAAGACTAATTTCTAGGCTTTTGCAGGAAATGGGAGGGGTCAAAGCGGACATAATCCAAGATGGCGGAACTTGATTAAGACTTATTTTTAGGCCTAAAAAGACTTATTTATAGGTTTAAAAGACTAATTTCTAGGCTTTTGCAGGAAATGGGAGGGGTCAAAGCGGACATAATCCAAGATGGCGGAACTTGATTAAGACTTATTTTTAGGCCTAAAAAGACTTATTTATAGGTTTAAAAGACTAATTTCTAGGCTTTTGCAGGAAATGGGAGGGGTCAAAGCGGACATAATCCAAGATGGCGGAACTTGATTAAGACTTATTTTTAGGCCTAAAAAGACTTATTTATAGGTTTAAAAGCCTAATTTCTAGGCTTTTGCAGGAAATGGAAGGGGTCAAAGCGGACATAATCCAAGATGGCGGAACTTGAATAAGACTTATTTTATGGCTGAAAACCCTAGGGAATCAAAATGGAGGGAATAAAGGGTGGAAAATAAAATATTGTTATATATTATTTAAATATTTTCAAAAATGTTTTTATTCGGTAATTCGGCAATTTCGGAATACGACAGATTCACGGATGCGTTCAGCTTTAACCTGAAAATAAAAATAAAAACATTTTTTTGAAGATGAGTTGTGAGAGTTTGATAGTTATTTAAAAATTGAGTGATTTCATTTAAGAGTTTATCAGTAGAAAATCTGACTATAATAATTTATAAATTTAGGGATTACGGAATTAAGGAATTTTGGAATTGAGGAATATAAGAATTTAAGAATTTAAGAATTTAAGAATTTAAGAATTTAAGAATTTAAGAATTTAAGAATTTAAGAATTTAAGAATTTAAGAATTTAAGAATTTAAGAATTTAAGAATTTAAGAATTTAAGAATTTAAGAATTTAAGAATTTAAGAATTTAAGAATTTAAGAATTTAAGAATTTAAGAATTTAAGAATTTAAGAATTTAAGAATTTAAGAATTTAAGAATTTAAGAATTTAAGAATTTAAGAATTTAAGAATTTAAGAATTTAAGAATTTAAGAATTTAAGAATTTAAGAATTTAAGAATTTAAGAATTTAAGAATTTAAGAATTTAAGAATTTAAGAATTTAAGAATTTAAGAATTTAAGAATTTAAGAATTTAAGAATTTAAGAATTTAAGAATTTAAGAATTTAAGAATTTAAGAATTTAAGAATTTAAGAATTTAAGAATTTAAGAATTTAAGAATTTAAGAATTTAAGAATTTAAGAATTTAAGAATTTAAGAATTTAAGAATTTAAGAATTTAAGAATTTAAGAATTTAAGAATTTAAGAATTTAAGAATTTAAGAATTTAAGAATTTAAGAATTTAAGAATTTAAGAATTTAAGAATTTAAGAATTTAAGAATTTAAGAATTTAAGAATTTAAGAATTTAAGAATTTAAGAATTTAAGAATTTAAGAATTTAAGAATTTAAGAATTTAAGAATTTAAGAATTTAAGAATTTAAGAATTTAAGAATTTAAGAATTTAAGAATTTAAGAATTTAAGAATTTAAGAATTTAAGAATTTAAGAATTTAAGAATTTAAGAATTTAAGAATTTAAGAATTTAAGAATTTAAGAATTTAAGAATTTAAGAATTTAAGAATTTAAGAATTTAAGAATTTAAGAATTTAAGAATTTAAGAATTTAAGAATTTAAGAATTTAAGAATTTAAGAATTTAAGAATTTAAGAATTTAAGAATTTAAGAATTTAAGAATTTAAGAATTTAAGAATTCAAGAATTCAAGAATTTAAGAATTTAAGAATTTAAGAATTTAAGAATTTAAGAATTTAAGAATTTAAGAATTTAAGAATTTAAGAATTTAAGAATTTAAGAATTTAAGAATTTAAGAATTTAAGAATTTAAGAATTTAAGAATTTAAGAATTTAAGAATTTAAGAATTTAAGAATTTAAGAATTTAAGAATTTAAGAATTTAAGAATTTAAGAATTTAAGAATTTAAGAATTTAAGAATTTAAGAATTTAAGAATTTAAGAATTTAAGAATTTAAGAATTTAAGAATTTAAGAATTTAAGAATTTAAGAATTTAAGAATTTAAGAATTTAAGAATTTAAGAATTTAAGAATTTAAGAATTTAAGAATTTAAGAATTTAAGAATTTAAGAATTTAAGAATTTAAGAATTTAAGAATTTAAGAATTTAAGAATTTAAGAATTTAAGAATTTAAGAATTTAAGAATTTAAGAATTTAAGAATTTAAGAATTTAAGAATTTAAGAATTTAAGAATTTAAGAATTTAAGAATTTAAGAATTTAAGAATTTAAGAATTTAAGAATTTAAGAATTTAAGAATTTAAGAATTTAAGAATTTAAGAATTTAAGAATTTAAGAATTTAAGAATTTAAGAATTTAAGAATTTAAGAATTTAAGAATTTAAGAATTTAAGAATTTAAGAATTTAAATTTAAGAATTTAAGAATTTAAGAATTTAAGAATTTAAGAATTTAAGAATTTAAGAATTTAAGAATTTAAGAATTTAAGAATTTAAGAATTTAAGAATTTAAGAATTTAAGAATTTAAGAATTTAAGAATTTAAGAATTTAAGAATTTAAGAATTTAAGAATTTAAGAATTTAAGAATTTAAGAATTTAAGAATTTAAGAATTTAAGAATTTAAGAATTTAAGAATTTAAGAATTTAAGAATTTAAGAATTTAAGAATTTAAGAATTTAAGAATTTAAGGATTTAAATTTTTAATTTTTTGAATTTTCGAATTTTTGAATTTTGGAATTTTTAAATTT